>NW_026623365.1:1805738-1817805 GCF_030028575.1 Malurus melanocephalus
CCCTCAGGGTGAAGAACATTTTTCTAATATTTGAACTAAACCTCTCCTGACACAGCTTCAGGCCATTCCCTTGGGTCCTGTCACTGATCAGCACAGAGAAGAGATCAGTGCCTGCCCCTCCTCTTCCCCTCACAAAGAAGTTGTAACTGCAATGAGGTCTCCTTTCAGTCTCCTCTTCTCCAGGATGAAAAGACCAAGTGACGTCAGCTGCTCCTTTTATAGTTTCCCCTCAAGGCCCTTCACCATCCTCATTGCCCTCCTTGGGACACTCTCCAATAGTTCAATCTCTTTTTTACATTGTGGCACCCAGAACTGCCCCCAGCCCTTGAGGTGAGGCTGCCCCAGGTCAGAGCAGAGTGGGACAATCCCCTCCCTTGCCCGGCTGGCGATGCTGTGCCTGATGCCCCCAGGACAGGGCTGTCCCTCCTGGCTACCAGGGCACTGCTGGCTCAGATTCAACTTGCCATCCATGAGGGCCCCCAGGTCCCTTTCCATGGCACTGCTTTCCAGCATCTCATTCCCCAGTCTGTCCCTACATCCAGGGTTGCCCCATCCCAGGTGCAGAACACAGCATTTACCCTTATTAAACATGGCTGGTGATTGCCCAGCCCTCTGATTTTTCTAGGTTATCCAACAGGTTTCTGTTTCCCCTTGATCCCTGTGCCCAAAAGTAATTTACCTGTTAAACTGTCATGGCCTTTGATGTTTATTTTATCTGAAATATAAATCATTCAATAACTAAAAATAATCTTGCTCTTATGTTTATCTTTATAGGTACTTTTGGTACCATAATGACATTTGAGATATGAATTTATGCCATGTCATAATGATGGCCTTTGTTTTCTCTTGATGGTATTTGTTTTCTCTTTCTTTCTAACAGTTCCTAATACTTCTATTATCTTTTTCTTTTTGACTGTCGGTGAACTTTGGAGAGTAGATTTCGAACACCTACCAACAGTGCCTCAGGAGTCTTTCTTAAGTGATAATGTACCTCATGTTGAGTCCATCAGTCGTTTGCCCTTTGTTTTAATGTTGCTTGTCACATTTTATGAAACTTTGTCACTGCTTTTTTCACTTCTTCCCCAGACCTCTCATATTATGGTGAAAAAAGAAAGATGACCAGGCCCCAGGGAATGTTGCCACTCCTGTCTGTCTATGTTGTTTCCTGCCTTTTGGCTAATTTTTGTACACAAACAGATCTTTCTCCTGTACCACACTTTATTTTTTAGCACCTTCTGGTGAAGAGCTTTGTCTTAGCTTTTATGGAAAACAACAATTTAGTTTTAGTCCACTTCACTACCTAGAATATTCTTTACAATATTTCCATGGATTTTTTTTTCCTTTGGAGAATTTTAAGAAATTTGTGAGGTATGATTTACTCCTCATTAGAACACATGTTCAATCTGTTTATACATTCATATATGTATAAAGACCTCACATAATTGAAATCCTGTATATATCAAAATTGCCGATCCATTAGTACTTTTGGATGCCTTTTAAAAAAAAATATGTAACTGGCATTGTAAAATATCTGCTATTTCTCATGCAGCMAGACCAATATAAGTGGTATACTGAACACAGTACTCAACTTARAGAAATTTCATATTTAAATTCTTTTAGAATAGCTGGGATTTTATTAGAAATGTTAGAACTCTGTTCTGATGGTTCATTAAGAATGCTTCAAAGGCTGTTGTGCTGATGCTTCAGTTTTGGCCATAGTTTCATAAATTAGCATGCTACAAAGAAGGATTCTGGCATTAAAATCTACCTAAGGTCACAGAATAAGATAAGATTCCTTTTTTTCCCCCACATTCTTTTGCCACCTAACTACTGCTATTGTATCTCTTTTTCTGTTTGTCATTGTAATAGTTATCTTCCTTCTAATGTTTTGAAAAGCATCCTCAGAGATTTGAATTGTTTTCTCAAGTGTTCCTCAAAAATCCTTTTTTTTGTCTGTTCTGTTCTAGATTTACATTTAGCTCAATGGTTTTGTATTTTTATACTTCATAACACCTCTGTGTATGTATGCTATATAAATATATTRTGCTAATATAACCCTAAAAAACATTTAGTATTACATACAATTTATTTTAGATTTTATCGAAGTTCTATATTTATGCCATCAGTTTCATATTTTGTTCATTTGAACACATTTTCAAACATTGAAGAATCTACTAATTCTGTTAACYTCCTTTACTTTGCTATTAAAAGTATATAGTCTTTTTCTTGTTCTTCTAGTCATTTCTTATTGATAGGTAATCGTTTTAGTCTGACCCATCAAAAAGGGGCCTCTAAACAGTTATCCTGACATCAAAAAGTATTTTACCCTTTTATTTCTCATAGATTTTTATGTAATTCAATTTTTTTAACCTAAATATTGTGTAGGGGATATTTTGGTGTTTTAACTTCAGTAAAAGGGTGGATCACTGCCAGACACACATTTACCAGGGTCTGTGTTGCTCGGGAGTAARTTTTGCTTTTTTTAATTCGTATTGTTTCACAAGTAGTCTAACATAATATGCCATTGTAATGTCTAAAAATTAAGTCTCTCCATGACTTTTTCTTTCCAAATATGTTCAAATACTTACCCCGGGGGATAAGTGAGTTCTACTATTATTGAATTTTCTATACTTACAGTATATGTAGTCATTTTTGGCACTATTCAGTCTTTATCAGTGTCCTGGTTGAGCAGTCAATTATACCTTATGTAACACATTTAATATATCTTGATTGCATCTAGGTATGGAATTTTAATATGTAAAGATTCTGTAGGATCAAAGTCTCCTGTCTGTTTAATGTTTTAACTGTATTTTGCTCCATTCCACCTTGGGTTTTTTCCATTCCTGTGTTTAGGAAGACTGGTTCTAAAAGGCATATCATTCTCCTTGGTGATCTATCATAATTTCTCCAGATTTAGCTAGGCCAAAGTTGGTCAGATAAGMTAGACTAGCTTTCAAAAATGGTTAGATTAATTGCAAAATATGGGAATTGACACATCCAGGTAACCAAGGGCAACAACCAAACCACAGCTGAAATRCACAGAGTAGATTTATCTCRTTACCTCACTAACAAGGCTGGGTGGCACAGACACACGGGGACACGGGTTCTGTTCAGCTCAGCTCATCCCAGAAAACAGAGACACAYGGGGATAGAGGCTCCATTTGGCTCAGCTCATCCTAATAAACAGAGAAACTTGGTGACACAGGGTTTGTTTGGTTTAGTTCATCCTACAGAGGCCGTGGGCTCACAGCCTGTCTCACTGGGAGAAAAGGCTTCAAGCATGCCTGAGAGTGTGTTGTGTGATGTCTCTTCACAGGAATTTTTCTTCTCAAAACAGGCAACACTAGGCATAATAAATGGAGTTTTCCATACTGACATTTTCGGCATTCCCAGATACAAGGTCACTTTGAATGAAACTATTCCCTCCTCCTCAATAAATCTTGAGGATTTTGTCCCAGCATAATAATAAACATCATTATGTGGCCCAACACTGTAAGCCTTTGTGAGACAATCCTAAAATCATAGAGCAAGAGAAATATGAAAAGACCATATAATGAAGAAAATTGGAGGAGAAGTACTKCATTTTGCCAGAAATTGCATTGAAACTGGAAGCTTCCCACCACCCTGAACATAAGATTAACTTCAGTTAATCTGGGCAGTGTTGGGAAARAAGTTCAAAACATGCAGAATAATTCCTGGAACAGCACTTCACTGGTTTCCTGAAGGAGATGGARGATACACAACTCCTGGATAGTGCATTAAAAAACTACAAAACCAGATGTCRTGTGCTAGATTAAAACTCCAAAACTGTTTTTTTTTCCCCTCTGGAAGGGGGCAGTAGTTAGGGACGAGGGGAGAGCCAAGCTAGCACACTTTACTAGGTTGTGTCTAAGCGAGTTTGTTTCCTGAACCCATTTCCATCCCCAAAATCTTTTGACAATCAGTTTCACTGATCAATATCGAAAGTATGGTCAAAATATGTGTTCATTTGCTTCCTTCTAATTCTGATATTACAAAAAAAATTGAATCATCATTCTCTATTCAGCTTCTTTATGTCTCTCTTGGCTCTCATGTTTTCATGGTCATGTCTTTCGTAAGTTGGGGACTCTTGGTATGCACAGTCTCTCCTTGGTGGTTGAGCAAATGGTTCCTGCTTTCTGCATTTTCTTGTTCCTTTYCTCAGTCAACTCTATTCATTAGGAGATGATGGGAATCAAAATTGCATGTATGGTAGATTACTATACTTTTCAAAAGGATGCCTTACATCCCAGTCCTTATTTGATTAGCATCGAGCTGATATTGCCTTAGATCYATAGATTATAACTCCAAATCTCTTTTCTGAGTGGCAGCAGATGTTTTACAGCTGTCATTAGGGACTTGCTGTAATTCTTTTTTTCCCCCTTATTTCACTTTGGTTTACTAATACAGAATTTAATCGGATTTTGTACTGGTGATCTTTCCATTATAAGAAATCCTCTGCAATGGTTTCCAATCAGCTTCCGTTTTTACCCTTCTGACTATTTTCTTCATATCTAATCACTTTTGAATGCAGTAGAGAAGATACCCCAGCATAAATGTCTATTTCTTTCCATCTTTTAAAATAATGCTTTATTCATGCCTTTTTTTTAGGTCCTATGCTTTAGTCCATTATTAGTTTATGAGAATGCCTTCCCTTTTACCCATGTCAGCCAGTCTTCTGGAAAAGACTTTAAAAAGCCTTCTCCCCTCCAGATTAGTGTCATTGGGTGGATCATATTCATCTACACCCTTCTCAGTTTCCTCAAACAATGCCAGCAGATTTGTGAGGSGTAAATATCCTGCTTGACTCTCCCATAGTGCATGATTTTTCTTGTATGCCTACTGTTTTTATTCTTCACTATTGTTTTAGCCAGTACATTATTCAAATTTTCTTCTACAGGTTTTCACATTATGTCATGCTTTTCTGGCAAGTGATATCTCTGGGACCCCATGAAACCCTTAGAGTTAGCATTACAATCTTCTGAAATGAAGGCTGATGTGAGAAACTGCACATTACTGTTAAAGTTCCATATTAGACTAAAACTCTTGGCTGAATCCTGAGAAATGGTTCCTATACTTTATATCAACTTTGTTCTGAAACAAASATTTGTTTGAGATACAGCCTTTGATGGACCCCCTGCAAAAAAATGATTCTTTCACAGTGAACAGACACAAAAAATTAAATTAGCTTCTCTGTTATGGCCTCATTTCCTCCAAGAGCTTCTGAAGTAGATTGTTTCAAGAAGATGCCTAAGTTTATATAGAACTAAAATACATTRTTCCTCTACAATATGTTGTAGATATATATCTATATTTCCTCTACAAAACTAAATTATCTTATTGTCCAATGAGAGGAATCAAGGAATAGAATATACTGGGTTATCCTGTTATGGTTAGTACCAAGAACATACATTCATTCTTGGGTTGTACCTACATTTGGGACATTGTGCAGGAGAAGGGTGCATGGTATAAAATGGGAAGTTTCATTCTATTTTTACTGTACTTTTATACACAGACAGCAGTAAATCTGGTGAAGCAGTTGAATAAAATCAGTATTGCAACTAAGCCCAGATACTCAGAAGAGCACTCAGTGAAGGAGAAAAGATCTGTTTTGAGCAAGAAACTGAAGTTCTTTTCTGCCACAAATGAGAGCCTTACAATAGAGTTCTGCACTTTGCCAGATKAAGATGTTTTAATGAGATATTTTTGTCAAACAGTTCTGATTGATTGAGATTGAATGCAGCCATGGAATTGTAGCTGCTTCACCAGGATTTTCATTGGAAGGTATTTGGGTGGCACTAAAATTACTGTCACTCAGGGTTGTGACAATTGCACAGGATGCAGAAAAATGGTTTTTCTTCACTGCTCTTACAAGCTGCCAGTGAGTCAGTCCCATTGGGTGATTGCTCACGTATTTGTCTCTCCAAACTCAAATAAAAAAATCCTTGATAGGGAGAGAGATGTTGAGATCTGTACATCATAGATGTGGGTCTGGACAACATAAAAATGCAGCACTGAGAAGGTTACTGAAGTGTGGCTTTTGAGAACGAAAACCAGATATTCTGGAATGCTATGTATCTCTTCACCATCAAACAAGGTTTAATATGAATTATTTAATTTGATCACAATCCAAGTTTCTACTTCTTAAAAAGAATTTAAAATCACTTTACTCTTTATATGTCAGCAATCGAGAAACACCACAGAAATCTTTCTCAGATGTTTTCTCCCTCTTGAACACATCCTTCCATATTCTACCTTTCATGGTGTGATGGTCTCAAACAAAACTTCAAATAGAGACCAAAAGACTGAGCTAGTTCAGTAAATTTTCTAACCATACTTTTATCCGAATTTTCATACCTGTCAAAAATCAAAGGCATTTGCAAACACAGTGTGATGATGTTCCAGTCCAATCCTCCCAGTGAAAGCTGCCCTCTGGTCCTCTGCTGCCTCCTCGCTTCCGCAGGCAGGCCATTTGCTGCATTTGCCAGAGCAATTCTACAGAGTTGAGACATCTTTCATTTTCCTGTAGAGTGAGAAATTATAGTGTGGGGAGGGAAAAATCAGAGGAAGGAAAATGACTTTTTGATTTAGTTTTTGTTGGTCTTGTGGGATTTGGTTTCGTTCTAATGTTTAAAATATGCAGTATCTGGGATGACATTTTCAGGTCTATTTTCTAAAATCTTCTTAGGTGACTAGAGGTAAAATAATTAATTATTTCTTTGTGCTAGCTCTGTTCCTAGTACAAAAAATCCAAGTTGTGATGCTCCAGCTTTACCTGTGTTACTGATCCTTTCCCACCGTGATGTGGCATCAATGCAGCTGACAAAATGTGGAGTGTGTCTGCGCAGGGAGATTTGACCAGAGGCCATCAGGGTCCTGCAGGCCAGATAAAATGGACTGCTTGACTTTGACAGCCCTATTCAACGATTATATCAATTAACCCTGGGGACTGAGGGCTCCTCACACCAGCACAACACTCAATTTCTCCCCTCTAAACAAGAATTTAATGGATTATTGGAAGCAGGTTTCTTCCCAAATCACCTACTGAGGCCTCTGTTTAAGACGAAGAAGAATTGGGGGTACCGCATGTGCCACAGCTCAACAAACAAAATATTTCTAAGAGCCCCAGGTGCCAGCTAGCAAGCAAAAAGGGTAATGTATCTATACACACATTTTCTTTTATCCTGTGGTGTGTTTGGCAATCTGGAGTTGCTAAGAGTAAGGGCAAAAAGTTATTCTTTAATTTGAACCCGACTTCCTGTCAAATTAATTTCTGTCAGGTACACATATCAAAACAGGGGAACTTTCTCTCGCATAATCTGAGAACTGCAGCACAAAAAAACACAGAAATTAAATTGCAGTTGTGATCTGTGCAATGTAGGCTCTAAAAAGACTCTCAAACACCAAACCTGGAAGCCAAACATATGAACTAAGGAAGCAAAGGAAGCTGTGAACATTTTTGCACCAAATTTTGCTTTTATCAAAAGCTTGAGTCAACATATCAGAGAAATCCCATTAGTACCAAAGCAAGAGCCTAGATACAGATCCAGTGAACTACTACTGGATTTTTTGCCTCTGCTTCAGGGATTTTTCCTCCATCTACAAATCACCATGGATTTGTTTAACAGAAGGAACTGTTTGTTTAAAATCTCAGATGTGCTTGATATTTTCTTTTCCCAAAATCAGTTATAACCTCTATCTTTCTAAAGAAAAATTAATCCCTAGCGAAGAAAAAAAAGCATTGGAGATAGAAGAAGGTTGTTTTTTTCCCTTTATCTAATTCAGTTCTGTATAATGGAAAAGCAGAAAAGTTCTGAGAGCCTGCTCTTATATTTACTTCTCACTTAAGGCTTGGCTTGAAAAAAAAATGTTTTAAAATAAACTCAGGCAAAAACTTTTGAGGAGAGTTGAGAGTTTGTGCYATAATCAACCATCTCACTTCTGTTTAAAGCACAAAAGTGTTTTTTGCAAGGCTTTCAGCCAAAGATCGGTAGCTCTTATTAATAACATATTCGTACTCTGGGAGAAATTGAGCCTAAGGGTCTGAGCTAYAGAGGCACCGGTCACCTGCAGCTCTCATCAACTTCAATGGGAAGTAGATGTCTCTGCAGATCAGAATTTACTGGAACAGAATTTCAGCCTCAGGATAAAGTGAGATTTTTTAAAGAAATTTAATTTACAGAGAAAAATACGACTGCTTGGGGTGGTTGCAAGCTGCTATGTAAGGATCTCTCCAAAGGCTCGAGCCAGGGTTTGATGGAGTAATGGCACGGGCATCTACTATTGTGGCTACAACTCATACCAATTGCTACTCTCCTTAATTTAAAAAAAAACACCCAAGCAAGCAACTAAATAAACCCAAAACAAACCAAAACACTCTCACAATTGGAAGTGATTGATTCCAACAGATACAGGAGGAAAATGGAAACTCCAACAGACTATCAGGCATAATACAAATGATATAGCAGCTTTAGCAGTAGGGRATAACCTAGACTCCCAGTTCTTTTTATGATCTTTATGTAGCAGTTACTGGTGCAAAACTTTTTTTTTTTTTAACAAAATAACTAGAGTTCATTTCAATAGTACAAGAAAATTGTAAATGGGCACATAAACACCTGTTCTTGAAGCTCTCAGGTAAAAGAAATTTAAGTGGAGCCTTGTAAGGAAAGAAAAGCAAAACATGATGCAAAAGGAACCTGAGTTTCAGGAATCAAACAGCCAATAAAACGAAGCTCATTTCAATGTCAACACCTTGATTACTTTCTCAGCAGATAGCTATTTTGGGGAAAACAGTGATGGGGGCTCAACTGTGGTCAGAAAACAAAGTTAAAAAACAAGGCAGTGCTTACAAGGCATGCTAAGGAGTAAACCTTCAGAAGTCCTGGACATTCATTTGTTCCTCCTGTAATACTAATTGTCACATTATTTCTGATTTCTCAAGAGGGGCATGGACATATTTGTGAACTATTGTTTTCCACTACTTATATTTTTTCTGTCATGTGTCAAGTTCTACACTTTGACTACTTGCAAAATGAATATATGATATCAGTTACTACTAAGTAAAATTTTTTGGAACTATTTTTTACATGGAATTTTGAGGCTGCTTTCAAAGATAGGAATGGCAAAATTTATTTTTGCCTAAAGTGAAATAAAAGAAGAGAAAAGAAAACCATTATATTTCCATGTTTTCTTTTCTCTGGGTCAGATATCCCTGCTCTCAGCAGGGTTGTTGGAACCAGATGATCTTTAAGGTCCCTTCCAATCCAGGCTGTTCTATGATTCCATGGATCTTCCAAGCAGGCTGCTGCCCAGTGGGCTGAGAACCTTTGACAAACAGACTCCTTGTAGCCGTAGCTATTTGCTTACTATCAAAAGTCCTAGCTAACCAAGCCCTTCCTGAGTCCTGAAGGTACCAGTTGCATTGATCTTCCTTCTCTTCTTTTCTTGCTGCTGCTGATCGTAGGCAGAAGCTGAGGTATAGCTTTCTATGGAATTACTGCATTGGGTCAGCAGCCTGAATCTGCTTTATGAATCAGTAATCATGTTATATCTGCACCAATTTTAATAATAGAGGAAGGAAGGATGTATTTTGGAAGGATGTATTTTGGAAGCCTTTAAGGGCAAGAGTTTAACACTGTGAGGATTATCAAGCTAGGGATGGTTGATTCAGGCAAACCAATTTATGCCAGATTTGATTTAATATCCTTATATTTCTCCAACAACCATTTTACCCCTAGGGCAATATGCAACTTCTTTTTTTTTTTTTTTTTTTTTTTTTTTTTTTTTTTTTTTTTTTTTTTTTTTTTTTTTTTTTTTTTTTTTTAGACTTTTTGTCAGCGATTTGTCTATAGCTTCTGCTCTAAAACCAAGTTGAAAAAAAGACTATGCAAAAATAGGGACTGACAAATTAGAGTACAAGGCCAGATGAAAATTTATTTGGATCATGTTTAAAGAATATTTTCTGATAAGGGTTAGAATTATCAGAAGAAAACACATAGAATCGTAGAATTAATAAGTTTGGAAAAGACCTCTCATATCACATCTCAAATCAAATTTGTTTCTAAACACTGAACGGAGCCGCGAATCGGCATTAGATGAGGTTTGCTCATCTTTTCCTGCTGAAGTTACTTGCCTTGCCAGTGGTAATGACTGAGTCTTGGTCAGTCTTTCTCCAAGAAACTATTTCATTTATTTGAAGCAGATCAGCATGAAGTGAGACATTAATTGCCAGTAGCCTTGTGGTTAGGGAAGGCAGGACTATGAGGTTAAATGTCCTCAGGTGGTAGAGGGAAGAAACTTGTAGCTCTATCTAGTGTTTGGTCCCTGATTTACTGTTACTAATGTCACAATGGAGATTTTGTGAGTATTGAGGTTGTCACTTTCTTCACTGATTTGGCAAGGACCTAATCTGAAGAGTCAGTGACTTACTGTCTGTAACAACTCTCAAGCACTACTGTGAGTAGCAAGGGGCATTGCGTTGTTCCGTTATCTTCTTCCAACAAATAGTAAACTCAACMAGCATGACCAGCTTGCATTCGTTGTTGCAATTACAGAGTATTACCATTTCTTTCATATTAAACTTTGTACCATGTTTCTTGAGCACCCTTGCTCACTACCCTTGACATAAGGACATCAGTACATCAAGGCCTGGTGGAAACAAGCAAACAAAACATCAAGATTTTTGCACAAATGAGCACTTTAATTTTTGTACTTGTATAAGAGGTGTAGAACACCAACTGTGCAGCAGTGCAGTCAAGATTGCACCAGAGAATAGCATCAATGCACTAGTATAGAATGTAATATACAACCAAATGGACTGGTGTAGGTGAACTGAAAAGAGGTGAGAGAGAAGCAGGAGTTTGACATAAACTTCTCAGCCCAGCTACTGACCTGCTGTATGACTTCAGGCCACTCATTTCTGTTCTTTTCCTTTCTTCCTGGTCACTAAAGGATGTACAGTTCTGGGCATCCCAACCAATTTGTTAAGCATTTTTGCAGTGCCCAGATATGGACACCCAGTTGCATCTGGTGTGTTTCAGTCCTTAGTGCAAACACAGCAAAATAATCCTTCAATTTCTCTGTTTCTTAATTCATGTTCTAGCCCAAAGATTATCTATGCTGACTTTTTTTGTGCTGCTCTGTCAGCTTGAAGCCTAAGTCATGAATTTTGAGCCACGTAACGTTTTTCGTTAGAGAGAAAACTATATCACCAGCCCCTGTGATTTCAGAAGGTCCTGAATGTAATCATCTCTGGTAATTAGATCTAAGGACAGAACACTTGGGAATCTGCAATTCATGAAACTTCCAATATGCAACGAATCATAATTTACCCAGTTTTTATAATGATGACATTATCAAATGTATATGAATTAATTTAAAGGCTTCATTGGGCCTTTAATTTAAAAGAGAAACAAAATCATCCATTGATCACCTTGTACTGCATCACAGGCACTTGCTAAGGGACACAGGGACTTCTACAGCAATGCAAGGAAGGGTAAYGACAGGAAACCAAAAGAACTTGAACACAACAATTAGCAAAATTTTCTTATAGAATAATGTCTTGAAATCAGTTAACACCATCATTCAAGACACAAGCTCTACATCCCTACTGTGTCCTGAGCACTGCTATGGGTACTACCTCCTATGGAGCCATTGGCGGGTGACAAGGCACGTCTTTGGGGACAATCAGTGGGATGTTGCTCTTCTCTATACTTGCCTCTTTCTGTGAAGCTTTCAGAATGCAATTCCTTTATCAAGTTTGGCTGAGCTTAGAGAGCAGGTTAAAAAGTAAAAAGGGCAGCAGGATCAGATGTGTACGCATTATGCATGAAGTATCAATGCAAAAGCTTCAATTTTTATGAACTGGATAGTAATCATAAGAGAAAAAGAGGGCAAAGAATAAGAAAAGTTTGAAGATGTCTTCTGTAAAGTGTATCATTGAGGGCTTTGTATCTAGGATTTATGCTCAGTAAGTTTTGGAGAATATTGCTGAAACTCTGTGATGGTTCTCTGAGTCTGCAGACTGGTTTTTGGTGTGTTCTTATTGGGG
>NW_026623365.1:1817810-1824139 GCF_030028575.1 Malurus melanocephalus
TTTTTTTTGTAGTATTACAGGATCAGGTGACTGGAGGTTATAGTCTAATTCTTTAAACTACAGGAAGAAGGCAGCCTTTTGCAGAGACACTGTGAATTCCTTATCTTTCCAGTTCTTGACATAGGAAAAAATGTCATTACKTTTAAGGATTTGTCTTGGTAGGAGATGAGAGTGTGTAACTACCAACCATGTAAGAAATAGTCTTATTTCACACTAGTAATGTTAACAGAATATTTGAATAAGAACAGTGTATTTTAAAATATTTTTATTTCATATACATACATAGTTCAGAAAACAACCACGTGCATTTTCAAATAGTTCTAAGGAAAAAAAATACTAAACAATACAACTCCTGTTGCTGAAGTTTTAAAGAAAGTTAGAAGTAAATATTGGTATGAGTTACAGAGCAAAATCAATTTTGTCAATAATTGTGTCCTGTAAGGTACATAAGTTGTTTTTTTTTTTTTTTTTTTTTTCAATTCCATTTGTTCATTAAGTTTAGGTCAATGTTTAATACAATAAAAGTTAAGAAATCCTGTGGGAACTGAAGAGAGAGCAAAGCTGTTGCTTTTTTTTATTTTACGGGGTTGTTTTTTTTCTCCAGTAATACTAAAGAGCAATGGAAGGATGAGATCTATTAACTTAAAATGTGGAACAACACTGGAACCAATTTTTTTAAATAAATCTTGTGATAGTTGATGTTGCCTTTATTGAAGAACTTTGCTGTAAACAAAAGTGTATCTAGATAAACTTAAATAATACAAATAAGGGAAAAGTTATACTGATCGGTACTTTTAACTGAATTTCAGATTCTGTGTAAGGAGATCTAAACACAAGACTAAGAAATACTTTGTTCACTTTTCCAACACAATGACAACGTAAAAYCTTAAAGCATCGGTAATGCATCCTTTGGCTTTGGAAAAGGGAAGAMAAAGAAGTAGTATTAAGACTTGTTTGTACAAAAGATTGTGTATGTAAATGTTTAATGCCGTTTTGTGCATGTCCACGTGTACATACATGCAAAAATGCTTTATCTCTTTTTGAGCAAAAAGGCACAAATGTAAAAAAATCTTTTGAGCTGTGATTAACATCCATTTTCCCTGGGCTACAGAAATTGTGGTGCAAATAGCAGCATCAGAATTCATTTACCAGTGTCTCATGTCTTGTAATTACAAGCACAAAATACTGCACTTTGAATAGAACATTGTATTTTCCCTCAAAATGAGCCCATATGCACAGGTCTTGAATTGAATCCTCTTTGCTCTCCAAAGGTTTCACTATGCAGCTATTAATATTATTTAACTATTATGATTAAGATGGTAATAACACTTTTCTGACGTTTATATTGCCAAAACCTCCATTAGAGATGCAACAGCCATAAAAATAGAAAAATTATTAAAAGTGGTAGAACTTGTAGCCATCTCATATACAAAAAGGCAAACTGTACTTTCCTCTAAGGCAAAATATGTGCATCAAAATCTCTGCAGAGCTTGCAGGGCAAAGAAATTGATCTTTTCAAAAAGAGCTTTTCAGAATTTTTTCAAACAAAGCCAATCTTCTTCCCAACATTTCGAAACAAGCTTCATTATAGATTCCTTTAATTAGGATATTTTACATTAAACTAAGTATTTTATTTCTATCTGTTATGGTTTAGCTCCAGATGTAATCTCAGCCCCATGCAGTCACTTCTTCACTCACTGGTGGGATGGTGAGGAGAATAAGAAGAATAAAAGTGATAAAATTAATGGGTTGAGATAAAGACAGTTTAACAGGTAAAGCAAAAGGACCATGTACAAGCAAAGAAAACAAGGAATTAATTCACCCGTTCCCATGGGCAGACAGGTGCTCAGCCATGCCCATGAAAGCAGGGATCCATCACATGTAACAGTGACTGGGAAGACAAATACCATCACTCCAAACTTATYCTTCATCACTCTTCCTCATTCTTTCCCCAGTTTACACCCTGACATGATGCCATATAGTATGGGATGGGGTCAGTTGGATTAGCTGATCTGGCTGGGTCCCCTCCCAGMTTCTTGTGAACCCCCAGCCTCCTCGCTGGTGGGGTGGGGTAGGACCAGGAAAGGTCTTGGCTCTGTGMAAGCACTGCTCRGCTACAGCAAAAACTTCCCTGAATTATCAACACTGTTTTCAGCACAAATCCAAACCAYCTATGGTGTAGCAAATYAACTCCACCCCAGTCAAAACCAGTGCAGCATTAGMTTTATATTCTGTTTAATAATGAGGCAAATCATAAACTAAAGGGGAGTTTCTGGAAGAGTAGCAGCAAAAATCTTGTTTAAAAGAAATTTCCTAAACTTATGACATCTAAAGAGTTTAAATCTCCCCTTGGTCTACAGAGATTTTAAATTTTTTTTGTCTTACAGGTAATAAGCAAAACTAAACCAAAAAATCATTATTACTTATTTCCCAGCATGCAAACTGTGATTTATAGAAGAGTAAGGAGAGTACTGAAAATCCTAAACTCTAAATGACAGAGGGAGTTTTTAAGTTTTCATGAACGAGAAGCAGGAGGAATAATGTTACATCAGTATTTATGAAAAATAAAATAATTTTAAAACAATTAATGAAGACACCATTATAACTACAACTCGTGCAATACTGTGTAATATTTAATAACTACTTATCAGAACTAAAGAGGTGTCAGAAAAGTGAAAAAAAAAGAACTGGAATATGTCTTGAGTATACTTTGACAAGTGGCATAAAGAAAACAAAAGAAATAAAAATGAAAAGATGAAAGCTAACCTAGTTTGAAAACAGTTATGGAAGCTTGCTTTTTTTTTTTTTTAAGAGTTGTTTAAACTGCTTATTTATAATTGAGTCTTTCAAAAACACATGATTTGTTAGAGCAATATGTACTTCAGCTTTGTCTCTCTTTCTGTCTTCAGACTGACTGCTATTTGAAGTTTTATATGGCTGGACTAATGCTATTGCACAAATTGCCACCTTTTGAAGGCTGTGATTTGAACCTGCCTGAACAATTGCCACTTTAGTACCACAATAAAAAACACCTTTCATATAACAACTCTCTTCCTTTCAGGAGGAATAATGAAATGAAGCAAAATAAAAAGGCACAACCATCCTTTTTCCCAGAGGAGTAATGCTTTGGGGACATCTCCTCCCCTCTCACCTTCCAGTTTCGGAGCTGCAGCATGGAGATGGGCATTGCAGCACACAGCTGCTGTGGCACTGCTCCCCCAGAGCACACCCTGTCCTTCCCCTGAGCTCTGCAGATAGTCACCAAAACCAACCTCACTGATGTGTGGTGTTTTCCAACACCCCCAAGTACTCCCCAATTCACTGGGGCTCTTCTGCTCCCCCTGTCCTGCCCAGCTTCCCAGGGTCCCATGGAGCTTTCTCCTCTTTTCTCCTCTTTTCTCTCCCTGTCTCCTTGCTGGAGGCACAGGACACTTCTTTCAATGAAACAATCTTTGTTTGAGAACATGTGAAGGGATTGGATGTTTTAGGTGATTCCCTGGTGTGCAGGGTGGCATCCTACACTGGGGTGATTATGTGCATATCCAAGACTCACTTTATCCATATATTAGGCTGAAAGTGGCTGTCTTCAGTACTCTCCAGATCATGTCTGCCTTGCTGCAAGGTTTTGAGTTTATGTAATTACTGAGTCAGACACCCAACTTTAACGTTGCAAAAGATCCTTCATCTGAGTTCTTCTTGCTCATAAAGAGGTCACTCTTAAAAAATATTCATAAAATTTCAGTCCCCCAAATCTCACGGAGTAGATGTTTAATCAAGCATTTTTGACTAGTAGCCAGCTATCTTCAGCATGGATGTTCACTCTCCCTGTCTTGAGTCTGGTKTAATGGAGATGTTTAAGTTATTCCTTGTCAGAACCATTTTTATTTCAATTACCGACTTCCCTTCGGTTTTCCATTCAACTACTTCCTAGTAAAATTAGGCTAATTCTTAGTAAAACTAAGCAAAACGAGCGAGGACTGTTTTGTGCACATGACAGTTCTTATTTAGCTAATATAAAGTTCTCATCATGCAGACAATACCCAGAGGAAGGGAAAGTCTTGAATGGGATGCAGAATTTGATCCTCATCCACAGAATTATCCTTGCTACTGTTGACCACAGGGAGAGCAGAGTAGGGAAACTTGGAGCTGTACTTTTATGCAGAGTTTGTCTTGTGAATAAACAGAATTTCAGTCTTTAGGACCTTAAATGTTATAGCATAAGTATGCAACTTMTTTTAAAAATATTGTTAGAAGCTGCCTTCAGATGAAAGATTTTCATTATTCTGTCTCCTTCTAGTTCAGACTTCACATTGAAGAAAACACCAAACATTTCTTAACTATCTGTTGTTTAACCTTTCGGACTATAACATATTGCAATTWGCTTCTATGACATTAACGAAGTGGTCAGGAGCCAGTTCTGCAAGGGTCCTAATGTCAGATACAATGCATCCCTACAAATCTGGATAAACAGAGACTGAAGTCCAATCAGAAATCTTTCAGAAAAATAAATTAGGATATTTACTTCTTTCTTTGCCTGGTTGGCAAAGGCTAGGTTGAGCCGCAGTTTGTTGTTAAGAAAAGGCTCTGAGGATTTTCCCTTCTTGTTACAGAGCAGTTTCTTGAACCATCAGCCCCAGCTGATGATCTGTATGCTCCCTGTGTAACCAGGGGAGGGAGAGGCAGAGCTCCTACAAAGAGAGTCCTGCAGGCTGAAGATCTCAGATTTTGTACCAAAGTTTCACCAGGGAACACATGAAAATTTCAGACCCATAAACTGGCTTCTCTCTGCTCTTTATCACAGATAGAGCATTGCCTTCCCAAGGCCCTTATTTTCTTCTGCCTTGCACTAGCCACAAGCAACTGCTGCTCGACAGCAATGCTCCCAGGCTTTGGAACTCAAAGGTAAGTCTGTCATTTAAGTTGTTCTTCTACAATCAGCAGTGGGGTGTACTGGTTGCTCACCCCATGTCCGGGTTTAAGCTATATAAGACATAAGATTACTGGGTTTAGACATGGCAAAGTTTCAATTCTTTATTCGAAAGAGATGAGATAATAATTTGAAGTATTCAATTATTAGACAGATGGAGAAAAGTCTATCTTAACTCCTTAGGAATCTCTGTCTAGAATCCCCCCTAGCAATACAGAATTTGATTTTGTTAGTGCAACCTATAGAAAAATTTGACTCCTTCATATCCTTCAAAACTTTGAAATTTGGAAATCTCAGAGAATTAAAGCATTATTTAGCTGGTGAACATCTGACTAGAAGGCATGAGGCAGTACCAACAGAAATATGCCTGAAAACTAGACAGGAGTCAATAGTTTTTAATAGCAACAACCAGCAATCAAATGAGTTTAGCACCTGCATCCTCCTGTGGAGGAATTTAAGTGTCTGAGTTTTTACAAACAACACGCGCTCATGAAAGTACTTAACAATGAAACATTAGTATCCAGCAGATTTTCATTGCTCTCCTGAGTACTGATATTGCAGTGCTACCATTTCAATGGGAAAAGAAACCAAAACACACAAAAAAAMCCCAAAAAAMCCCCACAAACCCTCACCATTATACCTAGCCTAAAGATTTCAGATAGASTGCCAAATACTTTGGGAAATCCAGCCCTAGTCACGAGTAGGGCACAGCGGATGTTAAAGTGCTACTGCGGCAGAGGGTTAGTGCAGCTGGGACTGTTCTGGAACATCTGTAAAGCAATATTCAGAAAASAAGATTATACTGGTATGTCATCTAATGCAGCTTAAAAATAAATAGCTACATAAATAAATAACCTTTTGCGCTCCAAGTCCTTGCTTAGATCCTGAACAAAAGTACCTTTAGCTTTTCTTGTGCGTTTCTATCCCAACACTTCCAGCAGTCATTTCATACCCAGACAATTTTGTCCATTTTTTCTTTTGTTCTGTATGAAAGAAGTGCAAAGGAGGAAAATGCAACTATAYTTAAGTAAAGAGGTGCCCGTCGGCCATACAAATACATAAGTACTTCAATTAGTAAACCACGCACCACTTCGCTGCTAGAGCCGCTAGCAGGAGAGCGCTAACGCAGAGTAGTGCGTGATGCTGCGGCGCGGGCAGCCACAGACGGGCACAGCCCGCCCGTCCCGACCAAACGCTGCTCAGCCGGCCCTGCCCGCGCCCGGGGCGGCTCCGCCACGGGGTCCGCAGGTGTGCGCGGCGATGCCCGCCCAGTCCCGGCCCCAGCAGCGAGGGCGCATCCCGCCCCACGGGGAGAGCGCCCGTCTCCGCCGCACCGAGCCGCAGCGCGCGTCCCAAAACGACGCCCCTCGCCCCGCTAAAAGTTTCAGCCGCCGGCGTGCGG
>NW_026623365.1:1824429-1856156 GCF_030028575.1 Malurus melanocephalus
AGGTCTGCGGAGGCGAGCGGGCAGCAAGAGCCGCCGCCGGCTGCCCGCCCGCGGCCCCGCCATGGGAGCCGGGCACGGAGCGAGGCTCACCGCCCCGAGCCGCCGGCGGGGCTGAGCGCGGCGCCAGCGCAGGTACGGAGGGAAGGAGGGAGGGAGGGCGGCGCCGGGCACGGGGGACGTGGCTGGGCTGGGGAAGGGGCCGGCCCGGCTCCCTCTCAGCCCCACCGGGAGGGGGTCGGGTGGCGCTGCCCGGCCCTCCGGAAAGTTTGGGCGRGCGGCGCGRAGCCCCGGGGCCGGGCGGGACGCGGTGCCCTGCGGTGCCACCGCCGAGGATCGGGGACGCGCACGAGGGGCAGAGAGAGAGGCTTTTAAATGGCTTTGGGGAGCGGTACCGCGGAGGTGGGGTCGCGCTGGGAGGCTGCAGCGGCACTGCYTGTCGTGGCCGGAGTAGTGTACGTATTTTGGTTTGGGATTTTTTTTTTTTTTTTCCGATTTGGCGTGCAGTGTTTCGGGGAGAGGAATCGGGAGCGCTGCCGAACTCCTGGAGGWTGTGGGTTAAATGAGCCTCTGCTGCGGAAACTCGGAGCGGCTCTACCCTACCTTTCGAACACGGGAAGAGGTGGTGTTTTGTGCTGGTTTGGGTATAGTTCGGAAGGGAGGTTGTTTGCTCGCTTTAG
The DNA here is from genome assembly GCF_030028575.1 of Malurus melanocephalus. NCBI lineage: Eukaryota > Metazoa > Chordata > Aves > Passeriformes > Maluridae > Malurus > Malurus melanocephalus. The sequence continues at coordinate 1,825,107 of NW_026623365.1, forward strand.
TGTGCTTGGTTTTAGTTTTAGTAACAGAAACGTGCTYACTGGTAGGCATTTAAACAAAACCCAAAACAGCGTACTTCAGACTGAGTAAGAGGTTAATGAAAATTGTCGTGTGTGCAGACAGTGAATAGCACTCATTTGGGTAGTTTCTGTTCCGGACCCTTCTGGGTTTTGGGGAGCTCCATTTAATTCATCGGGTGTCCGTCCTCTTTACGGTTATCATTTGAAAGTTAAAAATAACCCCCAAGCGCTCTGGGTTTTGCCTGCACCTGCCTTTGCAAACGCTGACTCCCCGGAGTTGTGCGYGGTGCTCTCGGAGCCGAAGACGCCCGGTCCGTGTCCAGAGCCCTGCTATTTATAACACTTGGCAGAGCGAGGGAGGAGGAGGAGGGATGCAGCAGCAGGCTGTTTGCCTTTTGCATAAACTACCGAGGCAGGTTGCATGTTGTCTGAGATGTTGCATCGGTGGAGGCGAGGCAGGGTGCGGGGGGGGGGGAAGAATCGCAGAAGCTGAAGTATTCCTAATCCTTCTTTTCCTAGGTACTGTGGATCTATGAAGCGCTTCCCTCCGATGTGAATGCAGTGTCCCCTGTGGGATGCAGTAGGTGATGCCCAGCTCTACTGCAATGGCAATTGGAGCTCTCTCKAGTTCTCTCCTTGTAACCTGCTGCCTCATGGTTGCCCTCTGTAGCTCCACCGTACCCGTTCAAAAACTGGCCAAGGCTCAAGACAAACAGGAGATAAAGGCCAGCCAGGAAAAGAGGGATCACACGTCTGCAAGGGACAGCCAGACAGGTCCGGGGAAAATGAATGAGATCGGCAGGAGCGGGAGGGAGGAGGGTAGCAGGGACTGGAAAAGCAAAGGGAGCAGGAACTACTCGAACAAGGAGTCCTGGACTAARCAAAAGCAGGCTTGGAACAGCCAGGGGACAGGCAGTAAATCTGGGAGCATCCAAATGCAAGAGCAAAGGGATGCTGCTCCCGAGGAACCTCAGGTGGCCGAAGATTCATCTCTCGCAGCATCTGTTGCGAGCGTCACTCCCGAGCCTCCGGAGGAGTACGCCTATCCGGACTACCGGGGCAAAGGCTGCGTGGACGAGAGCGGCTTCGTGTACGCCATCGGGGAGAAGTTTGCGCCGGGCCCCTCTGCCTGCCCGTGCCTCTGCACTGAGGAGGGCCCGCTATGTATCCAGCCCGAGTGCCCCAGGCTCCACCCTCGCTGCATCCATGTGGACACCACGCAGTGCTGCCCGCAGTGCAAGGAGAGGAAGAACTACTGCGAGTTCCGAGGGAAAACCTACCAGACCCTAGAGGAGTTCATGGTAAGGACTGAAGCCAAAACTCATTTTGCGGGTTCTTCTTTTGTTTAAAGTGGTATTATGTTCTTTAACTGCTTTCTCAGAGGGTGTTCTGGGTCTCCCCCTCCTCTTTTCATTTTTCTGTTAATATTGCTTCTGCAGTCCTGTAAATTTTCCCCTTAAACATGACCTTTCTTGCTCTAACATTTTTAAATGGGGGTGCTGATCTGTATTAATTCTTTTGGTATTTACAGTCAAAAATGCTTGGAAGGGTGCTATTCAGTGGTGTTACGGATTTTATGAAATTTTTCAGTAATATATTTCTTTCCTTATTTAACTATTAACGGTTAAACTTCTGCCTTGCAGGGGTCAAGCAGGGTTTTGTGGGCTGACTTCTATTCCTAGCAATCAGTCTGTGATGATCCCTTCTTTTTTAAGTGATTTTTTTCTCTGTTTTAACTATATAAGCAGTGCTGCCAAGGTTGCACAATGTTTGCTTTCTGAGAATGACTATGGGTCGTCTTTTTAATAATGGCATGGTCTGCAGTCCAGATTAAGGTGACACTTAAAGCTTTCCAAGCCCTTTGTTTATGTTCAGGGAAATCCTTTCAGACTAGGGCCTTTTTAGTATTGTTGTGMAAGGTCATTATCATTGAAAATGCAAGATGTTACTGTGCACTCAGAAGTTTTGGAGTTAGGGCCAGTTTTCTGGTTGTTTACCATGTCTTTTTCCATTTTATGTTTTATTGTGGTTGAGATCTGTGAGCAGACTCTAAGAATGACTTGTCAATTTTCTTGTGCATGACTGGTAAATACAGGGCTAGCCCAAAACCCACTTCTGAACACACCAGAGRGTTTCATGCTGAATATGTTGAGAGGAGTATGAAATATATCAAGGTTCAGGAAGCTGAGTCCCTCTCAGGATGGAGAAAAAGAAAATGCATTTTGTGAAGGCTGGAAAAAAGTTGCCACTTCTGCTCTCTGTGGTGTTTGCATGTTTGTGCGAACTTAACTTTGGTTTATAGCATCTTTCCATGTTCTCAATTTAGGGGAAAATAAATAAATAATGGAGCAGAACTACTTTCTCCATACTAAATAACAGTGTTGCTCTTTGCTCTTTTTAGGTAGTAATGTGCASAGCACTGGTGAATTGGCAAATATGGAAAACTTGTAATACTGTATTATCCTCCCTTTTTCCATGTCACCCTCAAGGATCGCATTCAACTTCAGGGTGGGAGTTTTCTACTTAAGAGGCAGTTGGTGTGACTTTTCCAGGGATGGCTTGTGAGATCCTTCCTTCTCCAGCAAACTTAATTCTTGAGGCGTGGCCAAAACATGAAGCTTCTCCACACATTCTCCGTAGGTCAATTTCAAAGGCTTCTCCCCACTCTTTATTCATAGTCTTTAGAAGAGTTCCCTTTCCTAGTCTTTTTATGCATGGGGTTGTATTAATAGCTGTAAAAGCAAGCCTGAAATACTGAGTTACATGTGTAGTGAGTGTAGAACTTTAATGTTCCCTGGTAGATTTGAGTATGGCTGGCAGCCTTGGTAAAAGAAGAGTGTTGAACAGTGRCATTTACAGAAATGGTCTGAAATGATTTTGGCTTTCAGCTTTCTTTTTAACTTCATTAAGCTTTCAGCCCTTGTCTTCATACCTTGCCCTGATGAAACATTGGTTCCCTCACTGCCTTGTTTCACCCAACTTTGGAAACACAAGTGAAAAGGGATGTCTGCTCAAGACAAGCAAGGAAAGTTATTGACACAGTTAGGCCATGGAACTGCAGCCTGATTATTTTCCTGTATGAGAACCTTGTTTTTCAGTTGAGCTTCAATGTTGGCTCCAATATGGTGAGCACAAACTGTAAATGCAGCTGTTTGCCACTGCAATCAGTGGAGTTGTCTGGCAACACAAGGTGCAGATGTAGTCAGCTTGCTGCTGCTCAGTGGAAGCAATTGGAAAATGCAAGCAATTGCATGGAGTTTCAGAGGTAATCTTGTGAGTTTAAAGTTGATGGTCTTAGAGAGGTTACTAATATGCTATGTCTTGATTAAGGTCAGGGAAGGGGTTATAAATGGATAGTAATGTGACTGTGTCTGCGCCTACTATTTGTGGCAAAAGTACCAGACATCATTGAAGGAAGAAAAAGGTGACCTTCTAATGTTTAAATGACATTATTTGCAGAAACATTAATGCATAGATGTGTAAATATGCATGCAGGTTTGTGAGTCTGCTTATATAAAGTTCCTGTATGGCTTGGTGTGGACACAGAATTGCCCAGCCTGGAGCCAGACCCTGAGTGTGCCAGGGAATTTGAAGTTTGATGTTTCTTCTTTGGTTTTCAGTCTGTCCTGCAGGTTTTCCTTGCGTGTGCATGTATGCATGTATTGTTCTGTTTTCAAAAAGGACATGGATGTCAACACAAAACACATCTTGGGTGTAGGGGAAGGATGAGGTCTCATAAAACTGTTTTCATCAGCACCTCTCTGTGGTGGTTCCCTGTGTGTATTGTGAGGCAGAATAACAGAGCAACCCCAGCATCCATATAAGTGGAACTGGTAGGAAAATTTTTAGTTGGTGAAATGTAATGAGGATCAAGTTCTGCACAGAAACTGGAGATTTCTAAGCATGTGGACCAAATTTTTCAAGTAAAATTTGAGAATGTTGGCTGATGTATAAAGTCATAGCCTTTCAAGAACCATAAATTATCTTCAGAAGTGTAATGTTTAGGAAAAGGCCTATATTTTTGAAAGTTGTTGCTTTGTGTTTTGTAGAATTTCCTTGCTACTACAGATTGTATTTCTTTTGTGGGTAAATTACTTGGAAATCTGAATGCCAGCAAATCCAAATGTATTTTGAAAGATCTATGGTATTTTGAAGGCACATGGCTGGTGTGTTTATTATTGTCACTGTGACCCCATTCATGTTCTCCTCAGTTGTGTAAGCKGCAAGAAAATAATAGTAAAAATTCCAGTGCAAAAGCAAGTAAGTTTGGGATTATGATTGTTTTGGGTTGTCCTTTTTTTAGGTTTAGGTGTTTGCAAGGCTCAAGGAACCAAAATTATTAATTCAGCTTTTTTGTTGGTTTGGTTTTGATGTCTTTTTGGTTAGTAATTAAAGTTTGACATGGGGAAAGCTCAAATTACTTTGGTCAACAAATGATTTGTCACTTCCTAATTAAGACAATTTGCACTAAGCTGCTGGATAAACCCACTGACCTTACTAAKCTACAGATTTCTTCACACCCCACTAAGGGAAAACATAGCAGTTTATACAATATTGCATTTGCTCTTTTACAATGTCCATTTATACCTCTGCACATAAACTTCCCTTTAAACAGTTCTGAAGAAGTAGRGTTTTTTGCCATCTGTACTCTATTTTCTACAGGTTTTATGGCTGCCTGGTGAATACACAAGGCTTCTGTTGCCTCTCATTGCCTTCCTGCAGTTTTTTGCATAGGCAGAGCTGCTGCTGCTGTGGAGTTAAGAGCTTTTTCTGTAGACCATGGAGACCCGGTATCATTAGTCTTCAGAGAGAGGTTGAGAGTTGGTATTATTTCCAGTCCGGCCTGGTTATGTCAGAAGTGCTGAGCGTGAGTGCTGCTGGGCTGGTGCTTCCCCACAGGAACGAGTGGGATGCTCCTTGCATTGGCTGCCACTGGGAACCGTCTGCAGGGAATGGCTTGCAGAGAGGGGAAATGGAGACCAAATGTGTCTTTTTATTCTGATTTATTTAGCTGCTGTTACATACACACAGTCTTACTGTCTCTCTCTCTCTAGTGATGATTATGTCTCCCAAGTATTGAGCTGCTGTTAAGGTGCAGAAAGTGGGGTTTTTCTACAGTTCCTGCTATATCCTGATGATCTATAAAAAAGCAATGCACTGCTGTTTAGTCCAAAGATGAACAGAAATGGCTGACACTGATACCATTTTAGCAGCCACCATGGTTTACTTGCTTGCCTAAAAGATCTTTGTAGAAATAGGCACRTGGAGWCCTTCCTTATCTCTGCTGCCATTAMTCAGAWTGGTGAGTTGTGCAGATGACAGTACKTACCAAGGGCATACTATAAGTATTCCCCTGAAATCTCATGATCTATTACACCAGAAGTGTCTTCCTTACTGCAATATCACAGTAACAGTGTACTGTGTTCATGAAAGATGTAGTCTTCAGGTGTATGTGCTATATAGGACAGAAATGTGTATTATGAATCATCATTATTAGACAAGAATCAGATCAGTTTTGTGTCTCAATCAAGAGTATTTTCAGCACTTCATTAAATTACTTTTCTGAAAGTTTCAGCCTATGTCAAATTTGGAAATCTATTAAACCTATTTAATTAGAATATTCTTGAATTTCACAGATGAGAGATTTAAGGAATAATATTTGTGTGTGCTGCCTTGTTTCCTGATTGTCATCAGWTATTCTAGTTTTCACACCACTTCCAGTGTTGAATGACACAGCTACTAAACAGTGTCCTGGGATAAGGAATATCTGCTGTTGTAGCTACTGGTGTCGTTGAACTTTGATGGTTGGCAGATTTGCATTTTTCCAAGTCATGACCAAAAGTGTTAAAAGCTGTAGGTTTGCCTTGTTGATCCTGGAATTGAGTTCTGATATCTTTGATCAAGATTAAAAAAAAAGATACTTTAAAATAATAGAAAAAAGTTAAAATCAGTCATCCTTTAAAACCTTGTTTTAATTAGTAATTTAGTTTAGTAAGTATTGTTTCTGGATATAACTGTAGAAGGAAGAATTCTTATTTTTGACTTGATACTTAGGAGCTCAGGTTTGCTGACACTTGAAACTTCACATGTGGCTCAAGTGATTACTTGGGATACCTGAGCCTTTCAGCACTGARCACCGGATCAGAAACTTCCTCATCTGCTTGAGACTCCGGCTGTGGAAGTGAACGTGGCAGTTTAAAAACAATTACAGGACAAAGTTGTTGTCCCAAAGTCTAATAAATATCTGCTGTACTGGGCTGTCAGCCTCCATGCAGGATTTTATAAACATACRCTGTGGTGTTATCCTTGGTGGAGTGTAAAGCAAAGAGAAAACACAACGTGAGTAGCTAGCAAAAGAAACCTGAAATAAATAATAGTAATAAAAGCAGAAAGCAACACAGCAAGAGACCCTATTTAGGCTTTCTAAGCAGAGGGGAGGGCGTGAAAGATATGTGAGTGCATGAGCAAAYAACAGCCTTGGCAGGTGGGAAGGGAAATAGCAAAGCATGAATGAGCATTTAGTTGGGGATGATGCTGTGCAAGCATCAGCATGTCTGAACTTTGGAAGTGAGAAGGATGTGAGAGGCAAGCAAGCAGAGAATGGATTTGAGCAAAAAATGTGATGGGATGCCCAAGGAATAGRGAAAAGAAGCAGATGATCTGCAAGTTAGACATCTGGGTGATTCTTCATAAAGAATAATTATTTTCATTTTTCAATTTTATTTTTTCTGCTCTTACTGGAGAAATGCAATGGTGGTTGTCTGCATCAGCTGGAATCTGGAATGGAAAAGGGTCCATAAAAAGAACACCCTCCTCCTTAAGTAAACCAGTAATCTGCACAGATTATAGATTTAGAGRATCACTATAACGTTCAGCTGTATTTTCATCTTGTGTTCTGATCACGGTACCCATGTGGTTTTTTGGAGGAGTACAGCAATGAGATTTACAGTATAACACTTAATGCTCTTCCAATCCTTGCTTCCCTCTATCTTGTGTGGTATGAGGCTGTCAGCAATGYAGTGTGGTGCACCTGGTCAGGAATGCTGAGGAGCACCGTTGGAATTGTACCTGTGGGAAATGTAGACATTTCAAAGTTCATTTTTTACTAAAGAGACTCTTGCTACTGTTTTGTTCAGAATTAATTGCTTTGAAGCAGGTATTTCAAGTAACYATCTCTTGGTATTCCTGTTCTGTAAAAGTCCTTCAAACCCAGCAACATTTCACTAGGTATAAAGGATTACTTGTATTTTCCTTCAACCCTTTCTCTGAATTGCATTTTCCTTTCAGAAAGTTAAAAGTATTAGAAGCATGGTTCAAATACAGTTAACCTGTGGGAAATACCTGAATTCAAAAGGATAAGGTTTTTTTTCCTGATATCTCTTTGAAAACAAAATTTTCAATAAAATGTAACTTCCTGCCACCAAAATGCTTTCAGACCTGGAAAAATTGCAATAAGGGTTTCCAGTAAAAAACATTCAGACTTGATTTAGCAAAACTTTTCTTCTTAAAATACAATATTTTTCTTTAAATTATTTTTWAAGCTCTATTAGAATTACATTAGATTATTAACTTAATTTTCAGGAAGTTCATTAGAAATTCAGTGGGGTAATTTTTGGTTTATTTGTATTAAAAGTCTGCACTGTTCTTGTTTTCAACATCCCTTTCAACATCCCCAGGTTTTCCTGTTTACTGCATAGGTTCAGAGAAGAACCTGTTTTGTTTTAGTTCTTTTTCTGCTGTGGTTCTGTAATTTTGCAGGAGCCCAGTCTTGCTCTCTGCATTATTTAGGCCACAAAACCCATTTGTTTCAGAGTGGGGAGGAAAAGATGCGAAGGAAAGATCATGATGAAAGGGTGGACACTGCACACTCCAGGAGTGCACTAAGTGGAGGGATTAAAGGGTGCCTGGGTTTGTGTTTCAGGTTTCTCCGTGTGAAAGGTGTCGCTGCGAGGCCAATGGTGAAGTGCTGTGCACGGTGTCAGCCTGTCCCCAGACCGAGTGCGTGGATCCCGTGTATGAGCCCGACCAGTGCTGTCCCATCTGCAAAAATGGTGAGTGACACTTGAAAAACAAGGAGGAGGCCTTTTTCAGAGAGATCCATGTTGTCCTATTCTGCTGTTGAAAAATAATTCAAATATTTTTTCTTTTTTGCTCGAATGGAGATGGAGGAGAGTCGTGTGTGGATGGTGTAATCCTGTTGTGAGGAATCAGATGTCCACTGACTGGGGTGGACTCAGTTATGATCTTTAGGGACTTTTGTTACCCAGAGACAATTAGGATGTTAATGCCAGCTGTTCATGTGTCTCCTGGATATAAAATTTGCATGAACTGATTGTGTCTGTGTTCTATATGGGCACAGAAAATGGAACTCAGACTCTTCATGTTAGCCACCTTTCAGTGTGAGCAGGAAAAGCTACTTTTGTTCTCCATTCATATTTGTTTCCCTTTCAGATATTCTTCTCCTTTTTTAGGATTTTTTTTCCTTAAGGCAAATCAGATGTACCTTATTGAGCTCATCTAATTTTCATAACTAAATGAATTAAACTCCCAATTTTAATTGAATATTTTTCATAACTAAATTAGACAGAAAGTCTTTCTACTCCCAGCAAGGGCTTGCATTAGATCAAAGTCTTAGTCTATTTAGAGGAAAAAAAAATTACATGAYATACTAGCTCATCACTTATAAAGAAGGAATGATAATTTATTAATAGAAATGAAAGCTGCAAAATCTCAAATGAAATTATATTTAAAATTAAAAAAGGCATTTAAAAATATTCAGATAATGTGCAGACATCCATTATTTCTCTTCAATAGGTAGGTTTCATTACATTAGCTAAAGCAAACTGATTAAAATAGTGGAAAAAGTGGGGGAGGAGAGAGTGTACAGCATATGGTTTCCACAAATTCAACAGTAGATGATAAGGGATTGTTAATTGCATTGGAGGAGTTTCATTTGTATGGATATAAAAGTAATTGCTTCACATCCCTTAATTGGTTGTTACAACCCTGAAGGAATTTGTTCTCAGCTGTACAGCTTAAGGGCACTCTTGTTTCTGGAGATGAGGACAGGCATTTTTCGAGGCATTTAGGGACAATTCCTGAGAAAGTCTGAATTTGGAAGCTGGTGATATCATAGCTAGCTAGTCCAAAGAATCCTTTAGCACTTGTTGRATGGCAAGAACATTGCTGATGTGGTCACAGGCTTTTTGTGTGTGACAGGCTCTGCAGTTCCCCAAGTCTTTAGCTGGCAAAAGGTTTCTTTTCCACATCAGAGATGGAGTTRCAAGCAGAATACATTAAGACTCAGTAGTCTTTCCCACTGAATTTGTTCAGTGGACTTAAATTGACTTTCCACTGGCACACRTGCTCCCACAGGCAGCAACACAATGCACAGTAGTGGCATTCTGCAGGTGATGGCTCTCTTTTGGATTAAGGTGGGGCAGCAGTGCAGGGTTTGGCTTGGCTATTCACACAGATTCCCTGACACTTTTTCCAGAAATGAGGAAAAGTTACCAAAATTTGTATATAAAACAAACCTTTTGTTTTGAGGAAGCTGCCTTTTCTCAGAGCTGTTTRAGCTCTATTATATGGGTTCTGGCAGCAAGAAAAAGGTTGTCTTGTCCTCAGCTTCTGAATCCCCAATATTAGTTGCATATTTCTCGTGTATAACCATGAGCTGGCATCTCTGACCCAGTTTCAGACCAAGGTGACCACAGCTGCCTGTTTCTAGTGAGCTGTACTGTCACTTCTCTGCATGTCAGAGAAAAAACAGTGGCTTTCCTTGTTAGCTTTTAGATTAAGAGGAAAACCATTAGCAGTAACAACAAAACCAAGATAGTTCAGAAGCAGCTCAACTTTTCTGGTTCATCAGCTTCAGTATAATATCACGAAATGCTTCTGAGGAAACCTCTCCATCTGGGGAGTGCATTTCGGGAAAAAAAAAAAAAAGGCTGTTTGCTCTTAGAGCTTATTTTAAAGTGTGGTACAAATGCAGTTCTCTAGGAACTTCAGTGAATTGCTGAATGTTTTTAATTAGATTGGAGCAAAAACCTACTGAGCAGGAAAACCTAGCCTGCCTCATCCTCTCATTTTCAAGCCTGCTGGAGCAAATGTGCTGTGAATGTGAGTTGGAGAAATAGTCATTGTGTTGTGCTGCAGGGTTGATTGTTACAGCAATGACATCAATGACATCATGTTGGTGACACGAAAGAGCTTTGGGTGATATACAGGGAGCTCAGCCASAAAGCCATAAGGATGGGAAAGGTGGAGCCATGGAGAGAATAAAAGTGGGGTAACTGCTGTCATGATCTGCAGTAGAGCAAGAAGGGGTGGGAGGTGAAGTTTRGGATTTCTACATTTACGAGCATTTGTGTGTTAAAAATGCACACAATCAAACTGATTTCCCTYCCTTTCCTGCCACTTCCTAATATTGAACACCTTCCCAACTTGCCTGGTCTGCAGATTGCTAGCAGTGACCCAGCAGTGAGAGCTGAGTGACTCCCTCTGTCACTGGTAAGAAAATATACTAATGCCTGATTAAGAAATACAGAGTTCTGGTGAAAGCTTGTGATTATTAGAAATTAATGAATTCAGCATCTTGACAGGTGTGAGACACTGCACCTTGTCTCTTGTGGGAAGGAGGGTATGTAGTTGACTTCTCCGACCTATTTTCACAAAAGTGCTGGCAACCCTTACAAGGAGGGACAGATGTGTAACTGCACATCAGGCTTACATAACTGTGCATGTGTGTAGGTACAGACTTGCTTTGAATGTAAGAAGTAGCGAATGGAAAACTTGCGGAATTAAAGAATAGTTGTATGTGTACTATTTAATAATCTTCTGTATCACATCCTGACTTTCAAAAAGAAGCCTGGATACTTACATAGCTGAAGATATTTTTTTCCTTTGTGGATAGGTACAGGGGGTACTTAAAAAGAAAAATTTGTTCTGAAAAGTAATATATAGAAGAGACAAAAGGTGATACCTCACTGAGAAGATCGGTGGTTAGGGKAATTTTCCTGTTTTTTATGTCTCAAGTCACTGCAAGTGAGGGAGCTGTTTTCTGTTTATTTCATACAAATGCCCTGAAGGAAAACAGGGTGAGGACAAAGGGGGATGGAGGAAGAGCTTCTTTGTCATGTGGATTGACATGTTGAGCTTCATGCTTCTGGTAACCATCAGCACCAGCCACCAAAAAAAAAAGTATCCAGAAAGTTAAATCTGAGTTCAGAAAATTGCATCCAGTAACAGATGCCCAGTTCAAATCTCCATCCATCTTTACAGTATTAGCATTGTGGTTACTTTTGTGGCAGCCATCCCTGTTCACAGCAATATCAATAAGCCTAGATTCAGGTACAGACATTTCTACARTCATTGCAGAGTTAAGTGTAGAGATAATGGGCATACTGTTGCCTTTCCATTGGGAAAAGGCTGGCTACTTGACCAGTGATGCATTTGTGGTCGTGGAAGGGGGTGGGGGGATAATACTGGTAGGAGTTATCTTGCTCTAGATGAAATTACCTTGGTTGCATGTTCCACTTCTATTCCCAGCATTAGAGCCCTAACAGGCACGCACAGCTGAGTTCTGTTCTGCCTGAAGCCTGCAGCCACGGAGCAGCCGATGGAGTCAAGGGTGGCCCCACTCCTGCCGGTGTCTTTGCAGGAAGATGAGATTAAACTTGCAGCCYACGTGGAGCCTGAGGGGGAGTTGTGGTTGCTAGACCAAAAAACGTTTTGATCTAAGGTCCCTGAGAGATTTTTATTTCATTATATGGCTGAAAGATTGCCCCAGATAAAATGAAGCGGATCCTGTTGCCTTCCTAGCGTTTATCTGTCTGAGTGCCAGCGTTGTTTCTCTGTCTACAGCAGGGAGAGCTGAGCTTTTCCTTTTGGCAAAGGCTCATAGCTGTRCAGTCAAAAATAAAAACACTGATGCCCGGAGGGTCAAGTGTGTTGTCAGGGCTGCAACATTTGCAAGAGATGTCTGTTCTTACTGGCTGTGCAAAAGGGAGCCTTTATTCTCATTGCAGTCATTTCAGGTGCCTTAGGTGGAATGAGTCAGGACCTGATTCGATACTAGTGTTCATAGTTATGCTTGAAATACATGCATCATGTGGTTGAAATGATTTCTRGTGAGGTGCAGATCTAATGTGCTGTGCCCAGGGAGGGCGGGTGTGCTGGTTTTGTATCCCTGTGCTGTGAGGTTGGCTCACTGAAACCTCCTTTAGTACCTTGGTGTAAAATTACAGTGTTTAGGCACAAGGTGACTTGAGAGGCTTTGGAATGGCAGGTGGGGTCCTCCATTGGTGAGAAGGAGCTCTCAGGGGAGCAAAGCCCTGGTAACAGCTGGCAGAGCTGCTGTCCCCTTYTGCCACTGTTCAAACAGTGGGGTTTGGTCTCTCCTCGGGACTCAAATCTGTTAAAAATGGTGCTGCTAGAGGAAGCACTCTTGCCTCTGTCATTCCTCTAAGATCCAGGTGGAGAGAGGCTGTGCTGGGCTGAGAGACCTCTCTGGCCATAACAAAGATGAAGGTGTTCATTCTGGGCTGATAAAGGGAGGCTGTACCTTGGCTACTCTCATGTGAGCTGGCTGTTTGCTCTTCCCTGCAGCCTCACCTTTGCTCAAGTACCATGGAGAATCTGACCTGTAAAATTTAATGTCCTTCTGCAGTGTGTTTAAATAAAATATGATATGACCTTGACCATGAATGCCTTAATCTCAGCAATGAAGAAAGTATCATTATGCTGCTGTCCAGGTAGAGGTCAAGGCAGGACTATTGCAAACATCAGGAATGTAACTGCTGTAAAATTAAAGTAATCAGTGTCTTTGATTGTCCTCTCTTCYTCTTTCTATTGTCACTTTAAATACCTTTTTCAGTCATGCTTTAGCAGCTGATTTATGTACAGCAAATGAGATCCAGAAGTTTTAAAGCCTGAGAATGGTTTCTTCAGTCTACGATATAAGGAGGGGATGAAATCAGGTGGTCATGGTGGTCACTCCTACATGTAAAATGTATGTATCATAAAATGATTGTAAATTCTAGTTGATAAAATTGAAATGGTATTTCATTTATTTAAAAAAATTGAGTGAACATTAAAAAGTAATAAGCCAATGAACAAGAAATCATTTCAAACTAATCCCAGTTCCACCCACACAGTATGCACCAATGTGATTTGTTCCTTTCTAATGTGTTTACTTCAGTCATTTGAATGCTTGTATATGCAGGGTCACATTTGTTCCATGTTTCTGTGGGCATGAGTCGCTTAGCAAAAACTTCTGCATACATTCTCYACTTTAATGGACTGTATTTCACAAAATGATTTATTATAGGGGACTCTTAACCAGGAAATATTAATGTTCTAGGGGGAATGAACATTTCAGAGAGAAAAACACCATTAAAGTTGCACGAACAGTTGTATGTGATTAAAATTGCCTGGTGAATATGCAGGTAGGTTGAAAAGCTGTAGCAGATATTTTGGCAGCCATGTATTGAAAACAAATACCAGACTTACTTCTTTTTGTCTGCATTGAGCATTTAAAGTGGTTTCCAAATGTGGTRGGTGAAGTTGGTAAGCTAGTTGCCATAGATTGTGTTCTTGGTTTCTGCTGTTGGTGAAGTTGGGAGGAAGTTTGGTCTGTATGGTCTTAATTCAAGGAATTCCTTTAAACTCATTTCATCTCTTTTCTCACTTTCTCTCTCTACTCTGGGAAAGCTGGTGGCTGCATATGCCATGTGCAGAAATCACAGAATTTTCTTCTTGTGCCATTTTTTCCACTCAGATCCAAAGCTGTTTAAATGTGCATGGATCAGCACTGCACAGTGGGCTGAGCAAAACCTTATGCCAAACCCACACAGGCCTTGTTTCCAACTCTCACACATGCACATGGATGGATATATGATCCACTGTTGGCATTCTGTGTTCAGCTGGCTGAGTAGTGGTAGGTGCTGTAATTTCCTCTAAGGGTGTTTATTTAGCACACAACTTATGTTGACTTCCAGATGATGCAATTATTTTCCAAAATATAGAAACCCACCAGAGAAGGAGAAGGATCTGTCTGAAGGTATGGCAAAAATATTCAGTATTACTGAGCCTGTACCAGTTATAAGGATTAGTCACTTTATATAGTGCATATGTAGTTATTGCAAATAAATACTGTGTGCTTTTTTTTTTTTTTTTTCACTTAAATGCCCTCAGTTGGGAGTTCCGCTGTCAAAAGGCAGCAACTGCCCCTGAGCATATCTTTTCCTGTCATTTTGCTCAGACACAAGGACAATCAGAAATTATACTGACCTTGGTATTTAAAGTGTTACTTTACACTTAACTAGGAGGACGTAGAAGAGCCTATTAAACTATAAAAGCAGAGTATTCTGTAAGGTTTTCAGAACTTACTTTGCAATATTTTTTCATTATAAGCTGCTACAGTAAGCCTGAAACAGCATTCAGCAGGCAGTTTTTTTGCCTCTTACCTGATCCTGAGGGCTATTTGATACATTTGATATATGTATCAAAGTTAAATTCTGCTGTATCAGTCCACTTTTGTGGCAACTGCTTGCAGGGATTGTCATTTTACTGTAAGCYGAAGCAGAAGTTGATGTGCCCCAAACTGTTGTTTAGTGCTGATGGTCCCAGGTGAGTGTGGGAGGTGGTCAGAACTTCCATGTGTCACAGCTATCTGTCTTTTTTAAAGGGTGTCCTGTGTCAGCCTCGAGAGCAGAAAGATGAACATGCTTCCTGTGCTGATGGAAAAAGAGCAAACACTAAAATCTTGGGATGGGAGGAGAAAATAATTTTCTATCAACTTTCATGTATCTGATGTACTTTATAGTGCTTTTCATGGCAGTTTCACATGTCTGCCATCCTGTGTAATTCTGGCTGCTGGTTTGGGTTCAGGCAGGAAAGAGCCTTTGTGTGRATACCCATCAGAGTATTGGAATAAACAGTGTGCTATTGCTTGATTTGTTTTTCCTGACACTTTCTCTGTTACATAGAGGTGCATTTGGGGATTTGCTTGGCTTCTAGCAKAACAGTTAGCCTATGCTCCCCAAAATGAAGTCATCAGTTCCTTTGGGGTTTTGTTTGCTTGTTTTGTATTTTTAAGTTATTCATGTAAGAGTTTTCTGAGTTTATTTTGCAGTTTTATTTAAAAAACGTGTAGAGATTGGTTAGATGTAAAAAGAAAAAAATAGATCCCAGATCTCACATTATGGCCCCCTCCCACTCCATACACTTCCCCTAGTTCTTCTTCTTTGCTGTTTGAMGAAAACAGACATTAGGGGAGTGGTTTTTTTCCTACATTCAGTATTTCTTTATATGCTATGCAGTAGAGAAAATATTCCCAATGTTAATTTTGCTCCCCCATTCTGCTAYTGGATATTTATTTTAATTTTGTATTTTCCTAGTGGAAATTGGGGCAAATATTTGAGGGGAATGTAGGATTCCAAGGTCTGAAATACTTGTGTGCATCTTGCTGTATGCTACATCCTTGAAATAATATTCCCTAGAACACTACCCTATTTGATTAAATTGTGAGCTCTTAGATTCTGAAATCCTGTCTTGCTCCAGACTGAGTTACCATAGGTTAATTCATTATCCAGGGTCAGCTGAGCTGCTGTCACTGTCCACATGAGCTCTTAGTTGTGTTCTTTGCAGAAAATCCTGTTTGTAAACAGAAGCTGTTTAGTAGCTTGGTGCTGCAGTAATARGTCTACATGGCTGATTAGCATTTTGTGGTGTGATCAAAAGGAGCAATGAAGAAAGATACACACCTTGAGCATTTTGCTTTAYGTTCTTTTGCATTTTTTCATTGCTATTTCATTATGTTAAATGAGGCATCCAAGAGTTTGCTTGGCTTTGAGGGGAAATGGAGGCTTATATTGAARTGCTGTAGTACGTTAGTATATCTCTCTCATATAAGAACAGTCACTCTTATGATAAATGATATAATCAAAATCTCYTTTACTTCTAAGTGCAGCGTAATTTTCTCTGCTTATTTTTTTCATACGAAGTTGCGGTTTAGGCATTAAGAAAGATGTGAATTGATCCAAGTGACTTACTGGTTGATGGAGGCAGGGAATAAGCTGATTTCATTAAATTTAATTTCCTTAACACTTTGCTTTTCTGTGGTTGAGCTTTGCAATCACAATGRCCTTTACATGCAGTGCAGGATTGGTAATGCCAGGTCTGTCTTAACTTGGTGTGACTCCTCTTTCTTTCAAGTTTGTCATAGCTCTTACATGAGCATGACAGCGATCTCAGAAATTTTCTCCTAGTTCTTGAAGTTTGTAAATGAAGTCAAAATTTGATCAAGAACATGAACTTGACCAGGAGCTGCCTTGGACACCTCTGCCAGTGTTTGGAAAAGGGTTCTGAAGGAAAATGAGTGATGGTTTCCTAAGGAAAAAAAGACTAAAAGCTTCTGTTATATTTTATTAATATTTGTAAAATTGCAGTGCTTGTTTTTCTTGTTTCTCTAAGTAGCATCTTACTGTTTCAAACTACTGCACTGGGCACTCCCTCTGTGTTGTGTGCTGTAAGAGTCCTGAATTAAGTCCCTGGCGATTACCTTTGCCCAGCAGGTCAAACATTTTTATCAGCTGGAGACTTAAGTACTTTCCTAATTTAARACCTTGATCTATAAGGTGGAAAGAGCTTTTACTTTGTGAACTTCTGGATTGCTTCCATAGGGATAATTATCTGTACAGTTTTGTTTTCTTGAGCATGTTCAGCTGTAGAGCAGCAGTGATTAAAAAAAAAAATCTGAGAAAGAAAATAACACACTTTAAGTAATTCCTTACCTTCACCATCAGCTACCATAATGATTAGTGTTTCAAAGCTGATAGGCAATCAAAAACTTCGATTACTATTTTCATGTAGGAAAACTATAATTTTTTTTTCCCTGCCTGTACTGGTGCCTATTAAATTTTCATTAGAGGAATGGCTTCCTACGGGTAAACATCACTTTCTTCTAAATGGCCTGTTCTTTTGCTGAATCTTCAGCACTGTTTGCTTATTTCTGTGCTGCTAGCCCTTGAATAGGAACCCATTAAAAAACTGAATGCGTAAGTTCTACTTAGCTTAGAGTCTTGTAGATGATGAGTGGTTTTTCTGCTTCATCATTTCTTCTCGCTAGTGCACGCTGGTCAGTGACCACCTTTCTTGGAAATACTTGCAAGCAGCAAGCCACACAACCTTTATTACCCTTGGAAAAGATAACTGTATCTTCACTGTGTGCTCGCCCAACATACTGCTTAATTTCTTTTTTTCCTTTTCAAGTGGAATGGATCCGCTGGAGCAGTGGCAGGAAGAAAAGAACAAACAATGCATTGTAACAGGATTCAAATTGCTGTTTGGTGAATAGCACTGAATAAAGAAGATCCATATCCAGACAATTGCTTTTGGGACTCCTGTGTTTCAAATAGTTGCAGTGTTATCTCCTTTCTCAGAGGTAGTTTCACTTAAGTGTGATGTTAATGCTTTTCCAGAAAAAGTAGCATTGTTACTTGTTATGCTTCAAAATAATTCCTATTCCTTTCTGATAATACAATGTCAGACCTTCTTGAATATTTTGAATTCAAAAGGGAAATTACTGGTTAAGCTGGACAGTTTTGAAGGAGATATGCAAATGAGACATGTCAAAGACAGAAGAGGGAGTAGTGATCATTAATAATATCCTGTGAAGCCAAGCAACAAGGCAGCATAATGGTAAATAGAATTCAGCAAARCCATACTTTAAGTAGTGAAAGAAATTTCTTGGGTATTTTGATGATCTTTTGTTAAGATTTCTGCCAAGTGGTTTTGTTTACATTTCRGTGTGAAATATTGTATGTAAAAAGCCATCAGTATTCATTAAGAAAGGCTTGCATTTATTAGCTGTATGCTATTATTTAAAGGCTGGTTCCTCCCACTTGCTTTGTAAAATCTTCCATGTTTGCTGAGTATTCAGCAAGAAGAGGTTGCAGAAGGGAAGAGCAGCAAGAAAGCTGAATATTCCCCTGTGCAAACAGATGAGTTCTCTACTAGTGATAGCACATGAATTAAAAATCATGTGATAAAGTGTGGTACCAGGAGAGAAACKTAGTACCRATGACAAWCTTCCCTGTGCTCACAGTCAAGGGRGAAGCAAAAAAATCAAARGGCATTGTACATGAGATCTTTWAGGCACCAGGTAATTAACCCATGAACTCACTGCAGAAGATGGTGCTGATACAGGTTCGTAGGATTAGAATAAAGATGATGTCTTTGATGGAAGGAATAAAATATCTTGACCTAGCTTCAGTGAAGCTGCCTGGGGTGATGTGCTGTAGAGCCTYCCAAAACCTGTTCATTTTCWCATKAATWGGAATGTAAYATTGTTGTTTATTACTGTCCAWATCTTRCWATTTCCTTTTTTAGCTGCTTATTTWTAAAGTACTTCRCAGAAGARGGTTTGGGCTATGTWRATTTTAGCCCGGCCAAACCCMTCCTGKATATRTACTTTCRTGTTAGGGCAGGAAGACAGACCCAATGCAGAGATGTTAAAACAGCATCACTCCTTTTCCCACACAACCATTGCCCAATCGCTCTGTTGTGTGCTGGGCCACCACAGCACCTTACTCAGTACGTGTAGATGGGGGAGATTACACGTAAAGAGGATGCCTTTTTGGCGTGGGCTGCTTTCAGCTCTTCTGTCAACCTTTCTTGAAATGACCTAAAAGTAAGTCACCCATTAACTGCTTGTGTAATAGCTATCCACACTATCTAAGGCTTCTGAGATTCATCAGAGGATTCTCTGTATTTATAGTTCATGTGTTTTTAATGCAATCTACTGAGGAACTAATGGGGAGTAAAAAAAAAAGGCTCAGAAGCAAATAAATTATAGCAGTTTATGGAGTTATTTATTATGTCAATTTGATACAGAATGTGCCACCCCACAATGAAAACTAATTATCTTCTGGCCACGGCAGCTTGCTAACCCAATATTTGGATAATGAATGGATTAGATGGAGCTTTGACAGCCACTAACATGAGCGAATAATTGTTTTTAAGACCACTTTGTGCTGATGTCCCAGCTAGGTGATGATTATGACAACTTAGAGGCAATTCTGTATCCATTATTTAGCCTTGCCCCCTCTTGTTTTCCCCTCTACTCTTCCCCCCCAGTCCCCTTAGATAATKAAATCTAATTATGCATGTACATCCTTAAGCACTCCTACATGCAGCTGGAATACATGAGGAAGTTTCATTTACCTAGTTTGCAGCCTAAACATTAAATCTGCAAGCTGGGGTTTGATTTCAGTGGGTTTAAATAAGGTATGCAATCCTTGTCACCTGACTACTGTGTTTTGCTGTGATTAGGTAAGCTGCTAAGACTTGGAAGAATTACCAGCTCCAAGTGTTGGGGGAAGGAAGCTCCAGGTTTGCTGCCAAAGGCTGCCTGGCTTGCTGGCAAGCAGGTGTTCATCGAGTGTACCATTTATATGCCTGTGGTGCTGAAAAATAAACACTTGCTTGGATTTTCTTGCTGGCAGCTTGTTCAGCAGAGAGGTTTTAACTGTTGTGCAGGCTTCATTATGAGKTTATGTATGTGTCAGCATGAGAGGACTTTTTAATTTCACATCAGCTGAGTGTTTAATCTTCAGTCTTCTTAGTTAAGTTTGTTGTGACAGCTGATTCTTTCCAGTCAGAATGACTGAAGAGTCAAGTCAATTATCTTGAAATACATGGGTTTGTGTTTGTGCCTAGGTATGACTGATTAGGCTTTGGCTCCAGGTTCTGTTGTGGTGCACGCTCCCTCAGGGCCCTGGTGCTCTCTCCCTGACTGTGCTGCTGTCTGTGCTGTCACCTGGCCATGGCTGTGCACCAGAAGATGCTTCCATAAAAATCTCTGTATTATCAGCTAAGTGGAGGAGCAGTCTGGAAACTTTTACAGTCTTTAAACAGGCTTTCAGGAAGGCAGAAGCTTTCTCAGCTCTGTTTTCAGGACTCTACCAGAGACCAATATTTGGGGTGGACAGTTGACAGAATGTGAAAATCTCCCGACACCCRTCATGCCCAGGTAAATGACATACACCGGTTACAACATCAGGACAATGCAAAGGGGAACTTTATAGATTCAGATAACATAAAGCCCACTTATATTCACCCCAAGCTGGGATCAGCTCCAGAGAGGATTCCTCACCCTCTGAGGTCCAGCTGGCAGTTTTCCAGCCTCATGGCTAAGCATGTTCATTCAGTGTGTGTTGAAATATATGCACAGGTATTTATACACAAACACACGCTACAAAGATCATCAAATGCCATACTTAATGAAAACATTTCCTGCTTTTGAAACCCTCTCAAAACAATTACCTGCAGTGATCCATGGCCACCACCCTTCTTCCTTGCCTCCCACACTGGGGCAAACWTTTTAGTAGAGGTTCTTGTRATAKGASAAGGTGTAATGGTTTTAAASTAAAAGAAGATCGATTTAGACTAGATACAAGGAAGAAATTTTTATTATGAGGGTGAATGRAACACTGGAATGGTTGCCTCAAAAAACTGTTGATGCTCCAKCMCTGGAAGAGTTCAAAGTCAGGTTGGATGAGCAGCCTGACCTRKGTGAAGATGTCTGTGGCAGGAGGATTAGTCTAGATGAACACTRAAGGTTCCCTCCAACCCAAACTATTCTATGATTCTGCATGCAGAGACAGTAAGGTGAGCTGCRTTCTGGAGTGGCAGCTGTCCTTTCCTCCCTGCTTTCATGAGATGAGTCCTTCTGGACTGTGTTGCAATGGGTATGTGGGTGAAATGCTGGCTCCCATGGGCCCACAGACCATGACACCTTTGTTTTGCAGAGAAAGCTGCAGAAGTACTGCTCAGGCTGCAGCTGCTTTTGCTATAGAGCACTTGAGGACAAGTGGTTGTCTCATTATGGTCCCCAAGATGAAAGATGACATTTTGGTTGGCCGCCTGAAGATGTGGGCAGTTGTCTGTCATTAGTTGTGCCTGGCTGATACTGTAATGCATTTGTTACAGCTACGAGGCTCAAAATCTAGTGTTTGTATTTTGTTGCCTTTTCCTCTTTTTAATAAGTGACAACAGGGGTTTGGATTTAATCATAAAATTTCTACAGACTGTGGTGAATCACCCTTAATTCACCTGTRACTGTAACTAATAAATGTGAGTTCAAGGTCACTCCTTGGCTGCACACTCCTTGCAGTGGGGGTTGATGTGAATTGGAGCAAGCTCTTTAATTACAGAGGAGCCCAAAGATCCATTCCCAAATGGGCAGGCCCATAAAAAGGTAAATTCCCTTCAGTTGTCACTAGAGGTCAGCRTTAAAGTAATTTTAAGATGAAATCTCTTCTTACTATGTGGTGAATTGTCTGTAAATTCGAGCTGTGGGTGGTTGTGACACAGGTGGGACTTGCCTAAAATGACTAAAATATGGAGCTTAAATAGTTAGGTTGAGTCATTTCATATGTTCTTGTTATCTCTTGTTTTGATGATGTGACTRCTGGTTTACCTCCAGATAAGTAACAAGGTGATTTGCTATCTTCTCTTTTCCACTCCCTGCTTACTTGCCTACTTTATAATTAAAAATCTGYGCTCCTTTTCCGATTTGTGTCAGTTCTTTAGCAGAGTTCGGATTGAATAGCCTTTAACACAATTTTTGGTCAGGGTTTGGGATCAGAAGTTAAAAGTGCAGATACTGTTACGATTCTGTTGTGATTCATTGATGATTGCACATCAGCAGCTGGATTTATAGGAAGTGGTGTCCTTGTGTGTGAGTTCATCTTGTGTGGAATCAGAGACATGAAACTTGCTCACCAAAGCCCTGGCTCTAACTTTGGTGTAGGTCCTTTCAATCTCCTCTGGATACCCCAGCCAAAGAAGCACTCTTTGTAAAAAGCAGATCTTGCTCTGAGTTGAGTTAGAATACTCAGTTATCTTGATTTTTGGAATAAAATCAAGATTTKTGGAAATAAAATACATAGAACTAAGTCTCAAATAGCAAGATGGATCCATCCATGCCTGGGTGTCCAGTGCACAGCCAAGTGGAGCTGCCTGACTGTGTTGGGGTATGTAATGTGTTTCTAGGCTGTGCCCATAGAAAGCTTCTGAATACATTAAATATTTGGCTGCCAGAGAATGCCAGGTCATGGGTGTRCAAGAAAACGTGCTGCCAGTTGCTGCAGCTCACTGAGCCAGCCCTAATCTCCATGGGACTGATCAGTCTCTTGCCGAGCTGCAGTTATCTTCTGCCTGTGAACTTGCAAAATTGCTTGTCTTTGGGCTTGCAGTGTGCTTTGGTGTGCTTTGTGCAGAGCAGATTGTGCTTAGCAATAATTGGCACTGTGTGTAATCCTTTCTGGTTTAGGACATGGAAGGGAATTACATGGCATGACAATGCCTGGGAAATACCAGAGTAGCCTTGTGTGWATGTGGTTATTCATCAACATGGGTTTAAACATTGTGGTACACATCAAAGAAGGAAAAAGAGACTTGATGGGGAAAGGGTGGAAATCTCCCTGATTTCAGGGAGAGCATGGTGTCTCATATGGCCTTTGAAACTCTAAATAATGCATTTATTTTCAAGCGTCAAATTATTTGATTATATTTACCTTTCTAATTCAAGATTAAATGRTGTTATTTAAATGGATGTCACGCCTTCCATTTATGGAAGGTGAAAAGCCATTTGCATTTTGTGCTCTTTCAAAGCCTTGACTTCTCCAAAATTGTTTTAGTGTGAGAAACCAGTCTCAGTGATAATTATAGAGAGAATAGCTTAGCATAAATGCATATACATGTKCTTTCATCATTTTCATAGAAAGACAACTGAGTAGTTCCCAGCAGTGAAATCTTAGTGCCTGKTTTCTGTAAAGAAAATCCAAAAAATACTTAAGAATGCCCCAAACCAATGATTTATGCCCTCAGGAGATGCACCTGCAGGAATACCGAGCTGCTGGGTCAGTGTAGATGGCTTCCCATGGATTGTTTAGGAGTTTGGTAACATGACACAGATTTCTGCAGTCAACCTCTATTTCTGGGTTATTTTTGTTAGGAAGGTCAGTGATCTGTCTGAGCCTAATTATCCCATCTGGCAAGTGCGCTCGAGGCACACAAGTTTCCTGCAGTTTGTGTGCACAAAGAAATGATATGGTTACCACATTATTTAGTCAGCTCTGACTCTCAGCTGCACGGGAAGGTGTCTGCTGGCAGCTGCCTTGCCCAGCACAGCCTTATGTGTGACTCTGGGAAAGAGTTGGTCTCTCCAGTTTCATGGGGAGAGCTTGCTCTACTGTTCTGCTATTGGGACTCTCATTTTCATTCCTTCATTTATTTTTTTAACACAATCTTTTATTGGTCTCAGTTAAAAGCTGTGTGTTGGTTCAGAACTTCCCTTCAGTTTTTCAGGAGTTTCTTTCATTCTTCTTGCAACACTGACATGTTAGGTGGACTTTTCAGGAAGACCCTAGGTCTTGAATCTGCATCATGTTGCAACTCTTATTGTCTATTTTTTAAGTCTTCATACAGGTTTCTACAAGCACAGGATGTAGTCAGCCCAACCATCTCCAGTGCAGGTCAGCCACAAGTGTCTCTATAACATTCAGAACTAGAGCTGGAGAAGAATCCTGGTGGGGCAAGTACCATGTCATTGGTCGTGTGCACACGAGACATGGACAAAAAATGAAATTACATGTTAACTCTTGGGTTATATCTCAGCATACCAACTATTAGATCCCTCCTTTCTTTCCTTGGACATCCATTCAAAATGCCAGCTGAAATGAATRTGGATTACTGACCATCAGTATTTTTAAACCTTCACCAAGGCTATTTTCAAAACCGAAATCTTTAGAGACATCTTTATTAATGAAGCTGCTCAGTCATATGGAATAATACAGATATATATTTTAAGACATTAATTTCCATGCTTTGTAATCCTATTTCAGCTCTGAAAAGAATGTAATATAACTCTGGCTGCAAAACGTTTTAGATAAATCTGTGAATTCAGTCAAAACTGTATGTTCTTTATCTGCTGCTRAGCTCTTTCATTAGTAGCTCTTGACAAAACAGTGCTGTGTAAAAGGTGGCAGTGAAACTGATAAAAATCCAATTTTCTTTGTTTAACCAGAAACAGGTGTGCAGTCTGTGTATTTTCTCTGTGAGCTTTGAGACCACTGGCAGRATTGAGATAGGTCTGTAGCTATGAGGTTTGCAGCCTCAGGTCTGTCACTGGCCATTTTCCCACTGGTATGAACTCTACCTATTGGCAGAGGCATGGACCAAAGCCATGCCTAAGATAAAGATTATGTGCACAGGAATGATAAAAGGATACAAAATATTATTGTATCCCAGGAATATGCTGATAGGAGGAAGCTTCAAAACCTGTAATAAGGGAGGGAAAGCTTGCTTTTTTTTTTTTTTTTTTTTTTTTCCCCAGCTCTGTCTAGAGCAATTTCATAAATGAATAAAACAAGAGTGTGCTAGCCCTTGTTATGTCCTTGTACACATGCAGACTTTTGCAGAGAGTAAACTCTCCTCTTCTGGTCTGCGGTAAAAATGTAGATGGTCTTTCTGATACAGTAGTTGAAATGTGAAATGTTTTCACAAAAAACTTCTCATTCATTTGTTTGGAAGATAGCTCAGAAAAAGTCTGGGTTAAAACAAAATAATATTTTTTTCACTTCCTGATAACTTTGTTCTGGTACACCTGTCTGGTGTGGATATTTCTTGGTCATCTACACTCATCTTTAATTCTGCCAACATCTCAGTTCAAACAGCACTTGAGTGATTTAAGGGAAAGAAATGGAAAATGTGGGAATGAGGGAAAAATGAGAGAGAAGAATGAAGAGGAAGAAAAAGCAGAGGAGTCAAAGAAGATGGGAGATGGAGAATTAGATGCACAGACCTAAGAAAAAGATGGTGTACCTATAGTGAGATTGGCAAGAGGAGCTTTTTTTGCCGTCTGTTGTATGTTGTTATCTGTGTTTAGGGGGGAAGAATATACTCAGCCATAGGGTCAAGTCCAAATGTTTGTGCAGCAAAGAATTAGGGGGTGTGAGGCATGGAAAGCAGAGCTGGGGTGGCCATATATTGTGCACAGACCCACCCTGCATCTGCTTGGCTGGCCATAACCAGCAAGGCAGATGGGAGCAAACTGTATGGTGCATGTGTCTCTGTCTTCCCTGAATCTGTCCTGCACCAGTTCCAGATTAATTTCATTGTTTTAATCATCTTCAACAAAATCATCCATCAGCATCTTGAAACGTTCCTCCTAGCAAACAAGCTAAGCAGCCATTTTACTGATGAGCTTTGAAGGATTTTATTTATGTCTGACAGTGTGGCTTCATCAAACCACAGTTGTGTTGCTTTGGCAGGAGATTTTTTTATGTATGAAACTTAGCAGGACCTTGGCACAGCTAAATGCTTATTAAAAAAAAAAAGGGAATGTGGTGGTAGAGATCTGTAGTCAGTAGAGGCACTGGGGTATTGAAGAAAATTGATAGGGTTTTTTTGTTGGTGGTTTGACTTATTTAAATTAGTTATTGCCTTTAGTCATAATAGATTTTTCATGACCTTGAAAGTAATTGGGAATAACAGAGAACTTCAGGAAAGATTGAATGATTTCACTTCTGAGTTGTTTTTTCTGCTTTTCTTTGTTGGCAAAAAGTTTTCAGTGCTGTGGGTTGTAAGATACCATTTTGTCTTTTGCAAGTACAAAAATCACAAGGAAATTGTTTTGGGTTTTTTAAGAGAGTGYAGAAAAGAGGAGGAGAAGGTCCCTCTTTGTTCAAATATCAACATCTGCAAATTCTGCATGAGGTATGTTAGGCACTCCCAGATTTTCACTGTCTAGGAAACTAGAAACTCAGAAAGGGGTCCCAAGGGTATCTCACCTAGTATGAGTCCATGACATCCCTGTGCTATGTTGTTTGAGGGAAACCTATGTACCAGTTCTGTTTGTTGCCATCAAAGCTGGAATTGGCTGGAAAACRTAACTGAGATTTGGGGAATGGTTTKCYTTTTCTTYCTGTTTCATTTTRAGGACATGCCATCCRTTTCAAACAGGAAGTTCTGATGTCTGGTGACACCTGTAGCGGGTGTGACTTCTTTGGCAATGGTAATGAATTCATTGCTTGGACTAAAGGACTCAGCTGCCTTTGGGTGATTTTGTGCTTACTTGCATAACTCAGAAAAGATTTCATAGATTTCTTGACCAGATCAAGCAACATGTCTCAGCATCTCAATGTCTCTTTCCTCACACCACATGATCAGAAAAGTCTCTTGTTTAGAGAGGCTTCTAGTCTTGAGGCAGCTTTCACTACATTTGCAATTGGCTTATAGTGGCAATAGCACTAAAGACTCTAAATCCATGAGCATATTTGTGAYTGGAGAATAAAAAGTAAATCCCTGCTTTGACAAGTATACAGTCTAAATGCACATTTCTCATAAGGAGTATGTTGTTATTTTCATTAATACAGTTCTTAATGTCATATTCCCCACACTATCAATTCTTAAACAGGGTGGATTTCTCACCCTCACACATCATCTTTTRTAGTCACAAAACACAGGGGACTTGGATAGCACTGAAGGATATGTATCAAGTATGGAGGGAAAAAAATCTGAAAATAATTACTATTCGTGAGCAGAACAATTCAGTACGTTTTACTGATAATCCTGTGCCAGCGTAAAGTTGRAAAGTATTAAAAAAAATAAATAATGCCAATAATTGATCTCAAAGCTTGACCAGGGAAGGAAGCAAGGAACCTTCAGGACACCTTTAAGAGTAATTATTATTCATAAGCATGCTTGTTCCAGTTTAATAAGCTTGTTTGTTTAATCCTGACTTCAGTTTYTTTAATTACTTTTATTAAACCACAAAGAAAATGTGCATGTCTAAGTAAATGGGGAACTTTCCACTCACACGTTCAAATAATTTATTAAGAATATGTGTACTCAGACGTTTATTAGTGCCACCAATACTGCCACGTTTCCCAGTTCTTTTGGATAAACAAAGTGTAAGAGATATTCTTAGAAAAGGACTTACATCTTAATGAAGGTGGAGTGTCTCTCAGGTAGTTTTCTTGGGTTGGTATAATTTTAATTGCTTGATTCACAGGTTTGGACCACAGCCAGGTTATATTTGGGTCACTGCCTATTTATAGCATTTTCAACATAGACAGTGCAGGTGTTGATTTGTGTGGGTTCTTATAAATGTTTCCTATGGGCTTCTGCTGTTTGCAGTTGTGCAAAACAGGAGAATTCAAATTGCCATTGAAGCAACTTTACAGACTTTATTTAGCAGAACTGCAAAGAAGGAGTTCCTTATCCTGGGTATAGAGATGTAAAGAGGCTGAGCTCTTTGAGTTGGCCAGTGTGATCTGGCAGTGTTGCATGGCCTGTGGTCATGCAGTCCTAGCAGACTGAAACTAGGATACACTGTGCTCTAACCTTATCTCTGGAGAAAAAGGAAACAAACAAATAAAACAGAAAAAACAAAGAAGAAAATAACAAGACAACAGCGCTTCTGCAGGATCCTGATCTAGGGACAAAGTCTTTTTGTTGCTACCTGTAAGAAAGACCAACAGTTTCATTTCATCACAGGCAAAAAAAAAAAATTAAGTGAGCCACATATCTATATCACATGTGATTTACAGCAACAACAGAATTTGGTTATTTAAAGTTTTTTGATAATGGAAGAGCAGCTGTGAGGTGAGAAAGCAGCTGGTCCATCCTCTGAACAAGGCACATCTTAAATAAATAATTGTTCAAGCATAAGGAGAAGGGGAGCAGGAAGAGAGCGAGTTTGTGCACATGCCACCATGGTGTGTGAAGATGCTCTGTAACCCCATACTCTGTGCTGAAAGTGCTCAGGGTGTTGAACTATTCTGATTCGGTTCCCCCCTCAGCAGCCCTTGACTTTAACTCTCTACTGAGCATCTGTGTGCCAACAGATGACTTGGAATGCGTCTGACCATAGGAGATTGTCCACAGCATTCCTGTGTCTCCCAAGCTCTGATGTGGATGTCTTGAAAAGGTTTAGCTGAGGAGAGGTCTCTCCACTCTTCCTTCGATCAAGGTTTCAGTTACCTGCTGTGCTGCCCAGTTTTCTCCAAGACATTGAGGATTCTCGGTTTTTCCTGTTTTTGGTCAGCAATTTTCTGCACTTCTCAAGTTCCTGCTCACCCCCAAAGTGTCAGGAATCCCTTTCCCCTCAGCTCTTCATATGTGGATTGCTGCTCCCTCCTCTTCTGTCTTCCAGATGTCCCAGCAAGCAAAACAGGGTTAAACCTTAGTCTGAGCAGCTCATGTTGCATCAGACAACTGGCAGTGGAGAAATGAGAGGTTATCTATTGTGACTGCAGAGGGTATTTGCACATATGGCTGGCGCTGAAGGAATGAGTGCTGCAGTGTCTTGGAAAGCCAAGCCAGCCAGCAGCACTCACTGGGGAGCCTCTGTGGAACTGCAAAGCTGCAATTGTGCAGGGTAGGATTGAAGCAAATCATCTCTAAACCACTTGTGGTTACATACACATTAACATATGTACATATACATTCGTGTATGGCAGTGTTATAGTCAGGTGTGCCCTCACATGGTCAGGGACAACTCTGCTAAGTGGTGGAAATCAGGACAAAACCAGCAGCAGAGAGTTTCTGCATCAGAGTTTTCATTCATTTTTTCTTCAAGTCATCTTTGGATTACTGATAATTAGAGGATATGTTGACTCATTTGCCTGTGCTGTGAAGCTGATGATTGTATGAAAAGGAAATGAAGTGACCTCTCAGAGAGGTGATGCTGGCTGCTCTGAACTGGGAGTTGTCTCTGTGAGAATCATGCACCCAGGAATTTAGGATTGTACGTCTGTTCTTTGCTGTAGGTTTAATGTGATTTTAAATAAATGGGAAAATTGGAAGGCGTGAGACAAAGAAGAAAGTGCGAAGGAAAACTGGATGTCATTTAACTGGGAAAAAAAAGACAAAAACAAACCTGTTAGAAAATGCAGTCTTTGATGTCTCAGTTGTTTAGATCACATAGCATTAAAAATGAGATTAAAAAGAAGATTAAAAACATGCTGATTTGATACATCATATCTCCACCATTGCAACCACTTCCAAGTTGCAGTCAGTTAAGGAGCTTTTAATGATAATGATCCAATTATTTTTAAGACTTGGTAGTAAATGCATCATGTCAATATTTTAAGGGTTTGAATTAATGATTTCAGTTTTACAGCTTGGTAAAAGCTATTGTAAGAAATAGGCACACCATATTAAATTCCATTGTCCGGGCACCCTTTAATCATACCCTGTTGCTGCTACATTATGAAACATTAATCAAAATTGGAAGACTGCAAGTATCTAGTTCTTTCCTTGCTGTTTTCTTCGAATGGCGTTTTCATATTCAAATCCTACATGGAGGTGTTTTCAGTAGCAGTGAATAGTTTGAATCTTTCAGAGGTGAGGAACCACCTGGTGTTTTCTTATATGGTATGCTGTAACAGTTGCACTGTTCTTTGTTTTCCTTTATTTTATTATAAGAGTTTTTAAGTGCTTCCTTAAAAGTGGAGGAGGGAATTGAAATGGATATTACATAGCTGGTGTATGAAGAGCACAGACTCTGCTAATAATATTTTGGGGAGGATATGATTTGGGACAAGTGGTATTACAGATACCACCCCTGCAATAATTGCCCATAATTACATTCCTAGTAGTAATCATATTCTGAAGTAGTTTATCCCKGGTTTTGAGCAACCAGCTCTATTTGCAGGGATCAGACTCCACTTCTGTTCTTGGCTTCATGGCACTACACCCCAAGTTCTGAGCCTCGATCAGGCCTTTGAGATGTTCTCTTGATTCAGTTGAATTTCCTGCTCCTTAAAACTGCTGCAATTTCTCTTTTAGGCAAAGATTTAAGAGAAGTGGCTAAAGAACTAAGAAGGAGTTCATCTGAAAAGTCCTCCCTTGTGTGTGGTTGTTTTTTGTTCCAGCATAGCACTGTCAAAAAGAGGTACTTGTCATGGGGTAAATGAGAGAGGGCTGTGCTAACCATGTGAAAAAAGAATTCTGTGCTTGTGCACTTATTTATTTTATTTGGGAAGGGAAGCTGAGATCTGTTTTGGTGTTTTCTGGATACCATAGTGTTGGTTTTAAAAAACAAATCAGCAATGATTTATGATTAAGCCTATAGCTTCAAATTTCATCTTGCAGAACAAACAMTTTTTCAGTCTTTTTGAACCTTCTTTTGCTCCTGAGTTTTCATGTCAGATGAACCAAAGCTGTTTACTCCCAGGATCAAGTATTGAGCTTTGACCATGAACACCGACAGAGCTGAGTTCTCTTCAGTAACAGCTTTAAATGAGTCGTGCTGATCCAGTGGCCTCAGCACTCTTCCCACAGAGYCTGGTGTTCCTCTCCTGGAGCTGGTTAGCAGGCAGTCAGAGTGTGTGCTTATCCCTGCAACTTGTATGCTGCTTTACTGTGACAACAAAAGTTCAGTTGTTTCCAAAGCACCATGGTACAGAAAATCCAGATGTTACAAAAGAAGAAATTATTGTCATTGGCAGTCTTCTGTTTGCTGTTATATATTTATATTTTAAGCAAATACATGTATTTTTTTTCTCTGATTTATAATACTGAGTGAAATACTCTTTACACTTCATGCAATGCATACAGATGGTACAGTATGTAATATTTATACTCAGAATACATTCTAYAGTCATGCACTATATAATACACACAACATACAATTAGTTGTGTGTGCATATGCACAGGTGTGCAGAGACATATTCTTAATCTTGAAAACCCTACTCCTGCAGGGGTAGTGGGTTCAGGTGTAATTACAGGATCTCATTGACCAGGAGAGAGTGTAAGTTGTGTATAAAATCATCTACRTACAATAAGTTAATGGCAGGATCACAGCTTAGTCCCATTAGTAAATGTCCCCTGGTACATATTCTGTAATTGCTTTAATTGGTCTCTCTCCTAGCTTTCCTGAGCAGTAAATGCCTCTTAAAGGCTGCCACAAAACATGGAAAATATATTTCAGTCCATGCTTCTAATAGGGAAGGTGTC
>NW_026623365.1:1856371-1906533 GCF_030028575.1 Malurus melanocephalus
GGGTCCTGTTTGTGCCCTGATGAGCACTTCTCAGTGGTAACCTAGGAGTGATGAATACATTCTTATTGATGGCATACATCTACATAGATATGTATATCTATGTATATATGGCATACATATATATACTTGCTAGAGACAGTCTTACTTAAATTAATTAGGAAAAAAAAAAAGAAAAAGTGTAATATAAGTGTCTATGGATTACATTGAAATAGCACAGGGAAACAAAATAAATCCTATTCCTGATTTGGTAAGAAAGGATGTAAATTAATTTCAGAAGCCCTGGGCTGCATCCATATACTTTGTTGGTCCTGCTAGGAGGTTTTTGCCTTGCAGGAGCTGTCTCCAGCTGCTACTTTGTYCTCCTGTCTGCTGGGCCAGTAGATAGTGAATCAGGTTTTCTTTTGGCAGGGGAGAGTTTGCAGCGGTGTTAATTGATAACAGTCATTGTGCTTTCAGGCATGTGGAGGTGGAGCATGAATTGTTGGTTTCTTCAAGAGAACAGTGGAAGCACTGTTCATGAATAGGAAATTCTCCCACATACAGAAAGGAGTATATTCCCCAATAAATATTTGTCCAAATATGTAGATGTCCCTGTTTAGGTTTTTCTTTTTTTTTTCCTGCAAGTGCACTAATTGATTATCCCACCAAAAAGGCATTTTGTTCTGTCAGTGCTGTGAAGATTTAGAGCCTATATATTAACAGCATGATTAATTTTCAGTTAATTTGTGTTGCATGGTCCAAATTTTTGGTGTCCTGGACATGTTAGATTGCCAAGGTGGCAAAGCACTGTGTGCACTAATACAGAGACTGAATTGAGTCTGCTAGATGTAGGATGAAGCACAAGCAAAGTCATTTGTGGTGTAGAGGGGTTTTTGAGAAGGGTTTTTTTGTGGTTGTCTTCAGTTAGCTGCAAGAACTCGTCAAAGACATGGAGAAACCTGTTCTGCAGCTCCTCTCTGTTGTTAGATTGGTTGAGTTAACTTTCATTGACCCACAGGTTCATGAGCCTTCAGTAAATGTTGATGAGATAGTTTTTGACCTCTGTTATTGTGAGCTGCAGCTGTTTGCTTCTGTCATGGCTTAACCCCATCTGGCTGTAAGTACGATGCAGCTGCATGCTGACTTCCCTCCCTGCCCTCAGTGGATGGAGAGGAGAATYAGAAAARAGGTAAAACCCGTAGGCTGAGATTAAAAGAGTTTAGTAATTGAAATAAAGTTATAATAAGAAATAATAATAACAGTAATGAAAATCAGTGAYCTTTTCAAGTATTAAATACAGGGCCAACACGGATCTGTGTTTTGGGATTGCTCAGATGTTCCACATGTCCCACAGCAGTCTTTGAAAAGTGCTTTGACTGYCAAAAAACTGTGCTATATCTGTATAAATTTCCAAAGTGATACCAGCATTCTTATTCACTAGTATATCACCTTAATTGAAAGTATTGTCARGAGCTGGAATTGCACTTGGCATGCAGATCTGTGCAACTTACTGAAGAATATTCCATGAAGTTATGTCCCGTGATGAGCTGAAACTTGGGTCTTCTGTAGTGTGACTTGTGTCCCACTCGTTTGGAAAGCTTTGTTGAGAATATAGCTGTGGAATAATACATGACACACTTCAAGAAACTTTTTTTTTTTCCTTTATGGCACAAAATCTTTCTTTTTCAGCAAGTCCCTAAGTATCAGTAGAAGAGCATGAGTCTGAAGGGCACTGGCTCTCAGTACAAGTTTTTTCCCATTGCAAGGAACATCACTCTGTCTATTGTTGTTGTGAGAGCACGATCAGCACAGAGCAGCAATTCCAGGAGTTTCAGGCTGGCACATTGAGGAGACCAAAGAGTGCCAGCTGGGCCTGAGGAGCAGAGCGATCCCTGGTGTGTTTTCCTGAAAGTGCTTGGACAAGTTCCATGWTGTGAGCAAGATGGACAAAACTCATACATCCAAGAGCAGTCCTTGAGGCGCTTTTAAAGTGTGCTCTCCAGCTGTGTTTAATTACATGTCTAGCTGGGTAAAATTTCCCACAAGTTTTAAAAGTCTCTGGCCCGTACCTGGACTCATGCAGCTTAAGGTATATGACACTGTTTCAGACTTCCCACTATTTGTCTTCTAATCCTAAAAAGAATCTTTCTCTTTTAATCCTTCAAAAACCATATTTTCAAAAGCTTTTTTTTTTTTGTTTATAGTTGTCTGCTAAAACGATTTGGCATCTGTGCCTTTTTGCACCACCTACTGAGAGACAAATGCTAGTCCAGCATGTCCAGTTAGGAAATTCTGAGTGATGAATGATTTTCCACTAAACTTCTGTCTGTCTTTATAGAATTAATGTAATTTCTGCAGGCAGTGTAAAAGTGATGGGGAGAGGGAAGTAGTGAGACAAACATCTCAGATGAACACATAATAAGAATTGTCAGCTGTGGATGCTAAAAGAATCATTTGSAAATCCTGTGTGCAGCTGCTGAGGGCAGGGCTGAGTTAGTCAGCCTGCAAACCATCCTTGTTTCTGCAGGTGRTCCAGATTGTCTGCACTCTTCACCAAGGCTAAGATGGTTTGAAAGGCTCAGTGCTTACCATGTGCTGCTGTTCTGGGCTGTGCAGAAAGATGAGAGGGTCTCTCTGTGTCATGAACTACCCCTTTGCCCTGGGGGAGCTCTCTGGGGCCCTGCATGTTTCCATGTTTTAGTTCAGGTTCCTCTAGCTTTGTGCCTACCATGAGTCCCACTCTGGCTCTTTCCTTTCAGAAGGACTGGTCCCTGGGAAGGATTGGAGGACATTCTTGGCACACATGGGTCTCTGAAGAGCTTGCCCCTGGATCTGGTGCAGAYTCAAGTTTGAGTCCATTTCACAAGATGTTCCAGAAATGTTTTCARTCACCAACCTGGCCACCATGTGTCTTACCCTGATCCATTTCAAAGCCTCCTCCAATTGTTCTCCCCAAGTTACAACACAAAAAAGTCTCTCTGCACCGACATTTCCCACTGTGCCAGGCTGTGTGTCTGTGCTGCACTCCCTGTTCCAGTCAGGCATCACTGCACCTAGTAGGTTTATCTCCCTCAGGCTGGACACAGCTTTGCTTCCTTTCCATTTGCAAAGGTGCTGGCTGTATGCTGAAACTTTAGGCTTGCCTTCAAAAGAAAATGCTTAAATTCTTGCCCTCATTCCTAATCATGCAGTTAACTACKCTGCAGCAAGGTAGCACTGGTCTGCATTCTTGGTAAGACCCTGTTAATGCAAGTCATTCAAGCTCACACTTGAAAGTCCACAGAGATATTCTGCTGTATAGCAGACATGGAACTGGCTCGCTTTCCACATGCTGTGAGCACCACTAAACATATTCATACAAACCTTTGCTTTGCTACAGTTTTCTCATGAAAAAAATATTATCTCTTGAAAAAAATATTTTAGAATGTTCTTAGGTTTAAAATTATGGGCATGAAAATCTCTCTTCCCTCATCTGTTTTTTCTTGTTTGAATGTCSATTATAGCAGAACAAGTTTTATTACACAGTAGTACATTGTATCATGATTCRGATCTCTGCTGGTGCATTAAGTATTACTATTCTATAGAATTTTTATTTAAGCAACTTTTCTTGCTCTTTAGTTGCTTTCCATGCTGGTCTTTTTCTATGTCTGTGTGCATAGGTGCTTCATTTCATATTGCACAGACAGGTAATACTAAATTTCATAGTAATTTGAGCGTGTGTGTCTGTGTGTGCCGCCTTGAACACAAAATCAACAATAGAAGTTATGTGTGTTATCTAAGACTAATCTATTTATTGAACAGATGTTGGGAGGGAGGAGGGTGATCTTTCTTCAGAGTGGCACTTTTGAATRTGACTCCAATGTATTCTTACCTTACAAAACCTTGGTGGAGTTTTATTGACTTGATATGCATTGCAAACAAAAGCTTGAAATGCACATAGAAATTATCATAACAAGCACCAGTGTGTGTTCCTATTTGAAATTGATCAGATTTTGAATTATCTTACATATATATAACATTTTAGTGAAGTCAAAAAATTTTCACGCTGTGAAYTGGTTTATTCTGTTCTACCCTTCATCCCAAGCTGTTTAAAAGAAACACCTTCCCTCCATTTGTCCAGGTCTTATTTGGCTGAATGTGTAGATTCCTTCTGACATCTCATTTGGTCTYTGGAATCATCAGCACTGCCCATGCTGCACCAGGGTCTGCAGGAGGACAGGCTGCTTTAGCCACAGGGTCTTGGGCTCTGACTGATCATTTATTTTGATTTCTTATGYGCATTAAATCTACACCAAAAAAACCTTGAAGTATATCTGTTAGAAGATGGCAGGTGTCTATTTTTCCCCTTTTYAGAAGTTCACAGGCTGCTATTAATGCTCTGACAGGTGATTTACAGTGTGCCTGGCCTGTGATTTTTGCAAGTACCATTACTCTAAAAGCATGAATTAGGGAACATCSCAATAAATATATTTATATTACACTAAGAGCATAGATTATAAGTGCCCAAGTGCTCATAATTATTCACTGTGTTTCCTCAGTTTCATTCTTTTTGGTCAAGGAGATTGAAGAYCTCCTTAATTTGCTGAACTGCTTTTGAGTTAATATTTTTTAAGAGTATATGCACAGGTACATGARGAGAGCTATTCCCAGCAGCATGACATCAAAGTTTTGGTTTGGAGTTGAATGTGCAACTTTTTTTCTTGAAACCTGAGGGGAATCTTTAGGTTTTGGATGTTTTTGAAAAGTCTATCAAAATGCAGAGGAAAAAAATGAGCAAAATTGTGTATGGTCACCAGCATTCAGTGCCTAAATTAGTAGCTCACTCTCTCTAATAACCATAGGGAAAAACGCCATACAGCAAGGGACCCTCTCAACAGTGAAGCTGGATGGAGAAAAAGAAATAATTTCAACTTTTGCAAGGTATTCAATATGCTATGCCCTGGGTAAACCTTTAAAAGAAAACGTTACTGATTAAAAATAAATTACATGTAGAAGCTCTGTATTGCCCCAGTGGTATCAATTGAAGCCGATGACTAGCCTGAATTAGAAAAGGAGATTTTCAAGAACCTGAACCTGTCATAAAAAAACAATAGGCAATTATTTTTCTAGATTTCCACAAGGATCCATGATGGCTCTTTGATTTCTGCTGGGGAAAAAAGTCAAAAAAATGTCCCTCTGAGAGACGAAAACTTAGAGTAGCTGTKTGAAAGCAGCAAAGTGGTTGTAGTACTTCTGATCTGCCTTGAACATACCTCAGAACATTAGGGACAGCCAAGATGTCAGGACCAGCCTTTTTATCTGTATTTTGAAGAAATTCAGGGGATGTGTGGGTGAATCCATATAACACACGCTACTCTAATGAGAGCCAAGGTGATCATGAGGAGAAGGCAAATCCCTCACCAGGGTGTGGAATTCCTGAAGTGAATGTGCAGTTTGGGATACTTGTGGTGCCTGTCTGTGAGAATGTGATGCAGTGCAGACCTGCTCAGGTCTCTGTTTGAGCAGACAACGTGAACTGGGGCTGCTGCACAACAGATGGGGTCTTGCAGCTGTCTCAGAAATCACGAGTTAAGGGCAAGAAAAAAAGCAAGGTAATTCTGACTGGAGCAGAGGGAGATAGAAAGACTAGAGGTGAAGACAGAAAGATGAATAGAATGAGAACTTGGAGATCTTTGCTGACAGTGATTTTATTTTATAGAACTTTAAACATTGTTAAAAGTTAGGAAAATTGCTTACAGATTTTACTTGTGAGGTTCTTAAATAGTAAGAAATGTGCTAAGGGTAATGCTAGGGGCTGTAGCACATAYAGACCTGGCAGTGGGGTAGAAAACTGGTTTAGATGTGAGGTGCTCATGCTGTGATAGCTGGAGGAAGAGAAAGTGCTTTTAAGTTTTATTTATATTGCATGGCCTCTTTTGAAATCTATTTAAAGCCTTGGGCCTGGTTTCCTTAACATGCAGACTTGCACATTTCTGCATGGGAACCTTGCAGATTCTTTCATTTCCTCACTCTTTTATTTTTCCAAATTTWTTTTTGTCATCCCTRTTACTTCTCCTACTTCAGCATGGCCAAGGTGCTCTCTTTTCCTAATATGCTTAAATGCCTTGCACARTCTTCCTGCATTCTTTCACAGAGCTCACATTTGGAAACTGAACACAGGGCAAAAGTGTATCTTAAGGGGGAAAAATGAATGTGGTGAGGATTGARGCTTTTCTTAAAATCTTCCTCTAAACAGAAAGCAATGAAGAAACCAAGCCATAGGCATTCTGWCTGTAATGGGAGTCAGATGTGATCAGATATGGCTCGACAGGCTGACCCTCTCCTTTAGACATTTTTTTCTCACTTTTTAACAGCCTGGAAAGTGGAATCTATCTTTTAACCAGAAACCTGTGTTAAAAATTACCTTTTAAAAGCACTGTCATCTGCAGGAAAAACATATGACAGATTCRTTATTGGGCAAAAATAAGTGACTGAGTGCAGCTTTTAGGAGTTCCACTTTGAAAAGAAGTGAAAGTTAAGGAGGGGAAGTGCCACAAAGTAAAGTGTTTCTTCTGGCCTTCCATTATAGCTGCCATTTTATCCTATTTTAAGASTTTTCTCCTTTCTGTCTTGTCAGCATCTATATTCAGTCATTACTTGTCAGCACARTTTTATTCAGTAACAATAAATACGCCATAATGAGCTGAAATATGAGTCTCATAATCACAGGTATGGAGGTTTTTTGTTTGCTAAGACTTTGTACCCAGAGGAAAAAATGACACAACCTACCGAGAAGGCTTAAAATCTGAAATCCTTTCTTATCAATCTGATTATTTAACAATGATTAGGGTATTTTGACTTAGTTCCAGTATCCTTTGACAGTTCTAATCTTTGCAGCACTGTCCAAAGATGAAGATGTGTTTAACCATGCTTTTTATTGCTGGCATTTCGAAGAGATRTTCCTTCTGTTTGCACATGATTTTCTCATGAAATCTTATGTTTGCTACTGGATTATTTTGCACTGCTACTAGATGTTTTTACCTGGAGCAGTATTCCTAATACAGTAGAAATCAGCTGACAATCATGTTTGAGGAAAGAGAGTCMTTTATGTTTTTTCTTCCTTGCTGCAATGTGCCTGGAACGAAACATTCTGTATAAAAGTTTCTGTTCCAAAGTGCTTTAGTCTATTTTAAAGCATTSACATGTTCTTATTCACAGTTTTGTGGTAAAGACTTCTCTTAAAAACTATCATGGAGTTTTGGTTTTGGTTTTTGAATTGGGGCTCTTTTTTTTGTGTTGTTCCTTCTGTACTGACCAATTGTCTCTCCTCTCTTGAAATCCCATCCAAAGCTTTTGTTCCACAAAGACTCCTTGCAAAATTTTTTTAACATGTTATTACATGGATTTCAATTGCACATGCATAAATTACACATAGGCTTGAAATAAAGAATCAGAAAATAAATTACTAATCCAATAATATCTGTAGACGTTGCCAGTGTATGTTGTGCTATTAATGGTATGGTATAGAGTACAAAGGGAGTAATTGCAAATTAAACCCCAGAGCAAGGCAGGAATGAACCTCACCTCACAAATGGGAGCRAATTAGAGGATCTGCTGGTTTCTTCCATTTATCCCTACCTTTGCTCGGGAACATAAATTCTTCTGCAGGAAACATCCCCTTTCCACATCTTTAAATCCTGCGTGTTTTACAACACTTCAATCTACTCTGTAATTTGGAGTATCTCATTTTGTTTTAGTTTTGTCTTCTAGGGAGGTTCTTGAAAATAATAGCTTTTATTCATCACGAAGTCCCCACGTCTTCTTTACACTTATGCTGTGTATGCAGCAGGTGAGCAGTGATCATTTTTATCACCGGAGAGTGGAAGAATACCCTGAAGACAGATTGAGTAACTATCATTTTAATCATACATCAAGTGTTAAATTATTAATTATTGATTGTAGGASATTCTGGAGTAATAACTTCATTAGAAAAGTAAAATTTAATTTTTAATTTTACCACTTTTGTATTATTTTATTGCTCTTTTCCTAGTGCACTAATCTGAGTTTCAAGAAAATCAGTTCAAAGTATCTTGGGAATCATTTACAGTTTCATAATGCTTTGGTTTTGCCTAGGAAWAAACAAACATAGCTTTCAGATAAACATAAATGCACCAGCTGTTTTCTCCCAGAACTTTTATTTCCATAATAATTGTCTTTGGRTATAATTTTATAAGAAGCATATAATATGTGGAAATATTTAACAGGTTTACAATAATTATATTATTGTAAATACAAGACGGGTTTTCATGCCTCAGTAACTGCTCCAAAGGTCTTACATGTTAGGGAAAAAAAAAAGGAAAAGAAAGTTGTAGGAAGCAGCCCAGCTTCCCAGTGCCAACTTGGCCATCTTGGGGGCCATTTCTGGAAGCCAATTTGATTTTTTCAGASTTTTCTGGACTATTAATTTAATGAAAGGCCTGATCTGATTTYTTATTTTTCCCTGAGCATCTGTGCAGGAGCTTGATGGCTACTTCTGTGAACAGGAGCTCCAGTAAAGTTGGTAATGCCTGCCTCCTCTTGTGCTTAGTGTTTTGACTTAGTGGTAGGACATTTAAGTAGTTCACCCCAGACTGGGAATATCTTGTCTCTCCTTAGAAGAGCAGACATCTTTGCAAACTCCATTATACAAATTTTGGCTTCTTAGATTGTGAGTTTGCATTGGCTGAAAACAGAGGGCCTTTTATGTGTGCCACTGTGAGTGACTCGCAATTTCTGTGCTGCTGCACTTCTCTTGGRTGAAAGGATTTGTATAACTCACGGAGGCAATCTTTACATTTAACAAAGCTGGTTTTCATATCTTTCATGATTCATGTCTCTCACTTCAAACCATCTGTCTTTCCACGTCAACAAAAAGGTGATTCCTTAAAATAATTGTGCCAGTCACCCTGTCTGCTTTCTTGCCTTTTTCCTTCCGACTTGAAATCCCACTAATTTGGTTTCTTCCAACACCAATGGCTCCTTAATATTTTGCTTTTGCAATGCAAAAGCACCTTCTAGTTTCCCACTTTTCCTACTCCAAAGCATCCATGTTAGCTAGTTTTTGATTAATGAGTTGTGTGAGGGTGATGCAAATGGAAAAAAAGAGGAAATTAACTTCAGGTAGTGATGGATTTTCATGTTGCAACTTAATATATTTAGATTTGCATAGTACCTGGTTGTATTTCTAAAAAAATTGCTATGGACGTGGTCCTAAGTGGAGCATGTGGGGTCTCCTCAGGAACAGTGTCTCAGATTTGCAGCTTTGATTTGTTGACAGTTTCTGATCAATAGAATAAGAATTATTATTTTATGCACCCCTTCCTATCCTGGGTATTCTTTCCTCMAAATGGTGTTGGTTTAGCCTCTCATTCTTTATTCTGTGCAAGACCTTGATAAGGTAAGAAAGTGATACTAGGAGCCCATGTGAGAAATAGGGCTGAAATGCAGTGTGCTGGAGCAGAGATCAATGCCAGATGTTTCCCAGATCACATCCTGGCCAGCCATGGGAGCAGGGCTGCTCAGGGTACCCTGCTTGGGGTACCAGGGGCAGGGAGAGAGTGCTCTCCCTGAGACATTYTCCTGTGATTTTCTCTTTGGCTTCCTCCACGGGCACAAAATGCAGTCTTTCCAAAGCAAGCTGTGTCAGGGCTGTTTCATAACCAGCAGGGGAAAATCATTAAAGGRGATGAAAAGGTAAAATTATTGATTAAATAGCGTGGAGGGCAAAGTATAACCTCCCTTTTGTTCATAAAAATACTGTGATTTTTCTCAGTTGTGGAGTAACTTAGGTGCATCTTAAAGCTAGTTGATAAGGAATTTTCCCTTAGGAAACCTTAGCTCAGTTTTTACAGGTATATTCACATAGTAATAGTACGATATTAAAACAACTAGCAAATTGCCTGTATTTTGTAAATTTTCATGCCTGAAGATAGAAATAATTTRTTTGGTGACTAAACAGTTTCTTCATTTCCCTGTTCTGGTTCCCATGAATTACACCTGGTTTTCACAGGGACAGCTTTTTATTTCAGTCAACAAAGCTAACAATGCACAGCAAAGGATGTCGTTAGAATTCATTGTATTTTAAAATGATGCATGACATGCCACCAGTTGTAATTCATTCTTTGGCACAGATCCCTGACACTTCTATTCCTGTAAGAAAGGGTACTAGTTTTCTGGTTTTAGGAGGACAATTATTGGAAAAATTCTAAATGAGAAAGGTAGAAAGGGGAAGAAACRTGGTCAGTCTTCAGTATATACAGAAAAAAGTCCTTTGTGGATCTGTTTAAGGTTTTTGTAATGTTTTAAATAACAGTTGTGCTGGGATTGGTCTTGGCTGGGTACTTCCCTTTTGTAACTCAAAGGAAATGGGTAAATAAATAAAGCACAAAATCACAGGTACAGTCAAGAAACTGCCACAGGGCTAAAGTCTTCAAGTGCAAAGCTGAGCAGTTCAGATGTGACAGACCACTTATTTCTGTTACTGCACAAAGTTTATTCCCTTTAAGAGTCTTAACCTCTTTTCCCTCTTTCTGCGCTGTCAGCTTTGCTCACAGCCAGTCTGGATGAGAGGGTTACACAGGTGGCTTGAGATCCCAAACTGCAGCTCCTTCAGTGATGACACCTTTCCTTGGTTGGTGTGTATTCCTTCAGCAGCAGGTTACCTAGAGAGAGGCATGTTAGGTACATCTGTACACCTACAACCAGGGCAAACCAACTCTGGTGAAGAGGGGCTAGAAATCTGTCTGTGTATGCACACCCCTAAGATCATAACTAAAACAACAAAAACCAAACCCCAAACGATCAATAATGATGACACAAAGCACAAAGTWACAACAAAAAAGCCAAACCAAGCCTTTTTAAAACACCTGTACTTGCAAGGGGACTGTTTAATTGGGAGAGTTGTCACTGTCTGCTGCGACAGTCTAGCAGGACTTGAATGATGCTACATTCAGGATTTTGTTATAAGTCATTCTCAGTAAGAAAGATAACCTCTGTTTAAMTGTATTCAGTGGGTTTATTCTAAAATGTGGTGAAAAAACGGTTGATGCTTGACTGATGATGATTTGTTGGTTTGATTGAATAATTCCTTGCAGTAATAAGTAGCAAGTGGCCTTCCTCACATACTGTATTCACAC
Source organism: Malurus melanocephalus (assembly GCF_030028575.1). Taxonomy (NCBI): domain Eukaryota; kingdom Metazoa; phylum Chordata; class Aves; order Passeriformes; family Maluridae; genus Malurus; species Malurus melanocephalus. The sequence goes on from NW_026623365.1 coordinate 1,867,504, forward strand.
TGCTCAGTGATTTATAGTGACTGGAAAAACATACTGATTTATATTCAGCTTCAGTCCTAAAGCAGAATTATACTGTACTTTGGTACCACTTTAGCTTTTGATTCAGTTAAAGTCTTTAGGGATTTTCCAAAAATAATTCTCTAAATCTTTCCTTCATTAGTATCTTGCACTCAGCTTGTGTCAGGACATATAAAATCCTGAGTGTATGTGCATTTTTGCCTAAATTACTGACCACTTCTGAGAGACCTAASTATCCTGCCTGGTAGACACTATAGCCCACCAGTGCTGCAGTGTTTTGGCTAATTAAAATGTGCTTTTAGTTACAGTGTTTGCAGCAAATCTCTGAGGCATTAAATTACTGGCCTGYATCATGTGCTTTTGGAAGAGCAGAATCTATTTAAACTTGCATAACAGTTTTTTTTAGGATAACTTGCTGAGGATCTTTCAACAAAGACATTTCACATGGTTTGCTTAATCTGAAGAGTCAGCTGATGTTTCCCAGTGCAGAGATGTCTTAGTGCTGAACAGGTCTTTTACCAGGCCCCCAGTTATCCTGCCAAGCCCAGCAGGGTCACTGGGATAAATAAACAGCTTAAGAAAGAGAAGGATTAGCCCTGTTATCCTCAACAGCACGTTTTTTAAGCTCCCRTGCTACAAGTGCTGGGGCAGGCAGGCATCTCACCCTGCTGCAGCCCACGGACTGCCCCATCACTGATGCCTGTCCCTGCAGCAATGACAATGCTTCTGCACTTTCTGTAGCAGAGGGAACAATTCGCAGTGATTTGCTCTGTTTTCCTAGATGTGACTGCCCTCTCTGGGCTTCAAAAGTAATTTCCAAGTAGCCMRTTCTGCTCTGGGCTCCACTGCAAGYATCTCTGCAGYGTGCTGTGTCTCAGGTCATGTCCCAGATGAATCCACCCTCCTCTCTTCCAGGCTGGCTTTAGCCCAGGCTGGTTCACAGTCCAGTTTGGACGGTGCAGGGGGAGCAGAGAGAGAGCTGAGGGGGGCACAGGCAGACAGCTTTCTAAAAGCCTCACCCGGTCCCAGCAGGCAGGGACAGTGGTCAGCAGGGTGAGGAGCACCAGCTCCAAGAATTCCTGTTTCTCCTACATTCTACTAGACAAATTGGCTGCTCATGGCCTGGGCTGGTTCACTATTTGCTTGGCAGATGACCAGCCCAGTGAGTGGTGCTGAATGGAGTTACATCCASCTGGCAGCCGGTCACTACYGGTGTCTCCCAGGGCTCAGCATTGGGGCCACACCTCAAATCCTGCATCCAGTTCTCAGCCCCTCACTGCAAGGACATGGATGTGCTGAGTGTATCCAGAGAAGGGCAGTGGAGCTGGTGAAGGGAGTGGCTGAGGGAGCTGGGGGTGTTTAGCCTGGAGAAAAAGAGGCTCAGGGGAGAGAGACCTTGTCACTCTCCACAACTGCCTGACAGGAGGGTGTAGCCAGGTATGGGTCACTCCTCCCAAGTCACAAGTGAAAGGATGAGAGGAAATGGCCTCAAGTTAATGTCAGGGGAGATTTAGATTCGATATTAAGAAAAAAATTATTCACAGAAAGGATGGTCAGGCATTGGAACAGTCTGCCCAGAGAAACAGTGGAGTCACCATTCCTGAAAGCATTCAATAGGGATGTGGATGTGGCACTAAGATTTAGTGGTAGACTTGGCTACAGGGTTAACATACAGACTCAATGATCTTAGAGATCTTTTCCAACATAAATGGTTCTGTGATTCTTTGTTATCTCAGGCGTCTGACATGATTTTTCCCGATACATTYAAGCCTGGTGTCTCTAATTTCCAAATCATCTGGGTGGTGACAGATCTGCAAGAAAGCTGAGCCTAAAATCGATGCACAGCTTGCTGGCTTCTAAGTGCTTATATAATTTTCTGTGAGATACTCACAATGTTCAGCTCATGTCTAATTGGTGCCATTTCTGGGTGGAATACAATGTCCCTTTACAAGTCGTAGGACCTTTGAAAACCATTTTAAGTATCCTATTCGAGTCTTCCTGTATTTTCTCTGAAAAAAGGAAGTGGTTTGAGGCAGTTTATTTTTATGGCAGTCAAGCCCCATGTTTAATTGAGCCCTTTTATGCTTCAAGGCTTTCTGTTTGGCTCCTGCAGTATTGGACTGTGTGGTGTTCGATGCTCCTTTGCTTTTTTGTATTCAGTACACAAAAAACAGATACCTGAAAAGCTGGTCACTGGATACACCTGAAAATCTAAGGAGACAGTAGCAGTGGCAGGCTACAGACTGTTCCCTACCTGCAGGCCATTTCTGTCTGTGCAAAACTGTGCAGCCCTTTTTGGTAGGGTATAGTTGGCATTGTCAGTGGTTTCAGTAGTGTTTAGCACTGTCATTCCAGGGGCATAACACCGCCAAGTGCAAGGTGATGGAGAGTCAGAGCTGGGAAGGATCAGAGGTGAAAAGGATCAGTCCAGTGGCTGTRGTGGCTCTGTTTCATGTTCTCTCTGTCTTTYTGRACACCACTCCAATTTCTAGGACTGGAGCCAGAATAAAATGTTCACCGATAGTGCTGTCACAGATGATAAATGAAAAARTAAAACWAYGGAACRTGACCWTAAACARGGCTTGCRAGTCTCATCAGCAGAAYATTAAAACCCAACTTTTAAGTAGAYTATAATTGGTTTATGTTCTGGATTAAAGMAAACACACCCACAGATGCACACRTAGGCTACAGCAGGTGTCAGAGCTTTGACACTGTTTGTCACAGCTGTGCCACTGATGACACGGTCACCCTGTTTAGTTACAGAAGAGCTTCATTGGGCTCTCTTCTGTCTGTCCACTGACAGCTGCTATACACATCGTTCTAAATTAGTTGATGAAACATTATTTTTAATTGTTTCTCCCAATGTGTCAGTTCCCTATGCATCTAGCAAAATATGGCCCTAATAGAGGGAGAGGTTTTATTATTCTTAAAATCACCAAAACTCTGTCAGGCATGAATAAACATGATACTTTCATGGAAGGTTGCATCTTACACACACTGCTTTTTTGTTACTTCCCATAGCAACTAGAAAAAAATCACAAAATGGATGAATACTTTTATTTTGTTTTTCCTTGTCATATATGCACACACAACACATTTACTGGAACTCTGTTAGGATACCTGCCATGGTTCTCTGGTTGCCAATATCTTAAAGCCTTGATAAACTATTGAAATAGTACATGGTTTTTTAGGGTCTCAAATTGCTTTTAAAATTGGGTCTACCTGAATCCTTCTTCTATAATCAAAAACTCCTTTGCACTGTGTTCAGTTGTGTCCAGAGGTACTGAGGCAAGTAAAAGATTGCAATGGATTGGGAGAAGTCAGAATCATGACAGTAGCTGGGGTAATGAACTTATTTTTGTGAGAGAATGAGAATCTGCTGTAATCCTGGTCACAGACTCCTTTTGCCAACTGTTTTTCGTGCTTTATCTTCTGAGCTGATGTTTTGCAGGAGATAGATGCATTACATATATACACACATGAGAGGGAAASAAAGTCAAGTCAGGGAGTTACAGACCCTTTAGGAGAGATTAGAGATTGGAAGGACACAAAGTAGGTACTGATACCATCTCTGGAGAAAGTGATTAGATTTGAGAGGGATGAGGAAGATAGTGCCTGTGGCTCAAAAATCTTTCTGTTGTGGTGCTACGTGGCACAGCAGCCTGTTTTAATGTCTGACCATGCCATGTTAGCACGTTTCAAAATCCATCTCAAATATCTAGGCAGGTGAGAAGGGACTTTGTGTCCCTGTGCAAGGGGAGGGAGGCACAGCCAGCATCTGTCTGTGGTTTTGTCCTTGGCTATCCTTGCTCCCTGGTGTAACTTCCAAAAAGCCCTTGGCTCTGCACTGTGGTGTCCCAGGTCACCTGCAGCAGCAGCCAGCTTGAAATGCAGGCATGTARCTTGGCTCCATTTTCCAGCTCAGTGTTTCATTAGTCCCCCTGGCTTCTGCAGTGGAGGAATTCTCAAAATGTCAGAAAGAAGAAAGATCTGAGCGGTGGGASGGAAGGCTTCGCTTTCCACATCATGTTCCTGAAATTACTGAGCAACTGAAACACTCTTGCTGTACATGGAAGACTGTCAAGTGGCATTTCTGGACAATGAAATTTCTATGTAACACAGGCAGCAGCAGACCCGACTTGAGCACAAGGATATGTTTGTTTCTGTAAGATTTCTATCTGATGCAAAATTTGTAAGTTTAATGAAAATGTCAGCCTAACTTGTGATCAGTGGTCGCAACAGAAAGATACGGGTCAGGAAGTAGGAGGAAAATGGGAAACAAAACAGGGAATGTCACTGTGCTGCTGCACAGGTCTATGGTGTTTCTATTTCTTGGGTGTGGTACACAGGTCGATCCTCACAGCCCCAAAAAGAGGTGKCAGGAGTGGGGGAGGTCTGGGGAGGTCAGCAGGGACAGTGAGGGTGCAGAACTGGCCTCCTCGGGCTGCAGGTGAGGYAATGGGAGGAAAGGGAAGCATGATACACATCAGTAAGGTCAKGAACAGCATGACAGAGCTGGGGTTGGTTGTTACCACCTCTTCCACTGTGAGGATTTTGGAATACCAGGTTTAGGTAGTGGGTGGAATTATAAGGTAACCCTTTAACTCCTCTAATTCAGCAAGGAGGAGCCATTTACCAGGTCTCTGTTTCAGAAAGTGCTGGGATACATGTTCTTGCTCTGTCCCCATTTACTTTCCCACTCATCTCCTTCTGGCTGCTGCAGGTGCAGCTGGACCTCTGAYCTCACCCAGCACAGCTCCTTCTTGTGTCTAGTCATGGTTCTCAACACTTCCAGGGCAAAGGGTAGGATCTGTCTTTCCACATAAAAGCAGCAGCAACCGTTGGAACCTTTCCAGCAGCTGTTGGAACTGTCCCCATGAAAAATGAGGAAAAAGATGTAAATAAAACCAAGGGGRTAAGCTAAATATTGAGGTTATGTAATTTTACAAAGTGCTCTAATACCAAATGAATGATGCCGGTGATGAATGCCAGAAAACTGTCAGGGTAGATGGAACTGCTGTCAAGTGCCTTGGAAGTGGCCTGTTTGACTGCTGCAAGGAGCTATTAGAGGGGCATCTGTGAGGAAGTTTAGTACAAACCAGAGCCCAAAGCAGTCTTACATCAGCATGTTGTGTTAAGAGGTTGTCACTGTAGTTTTAATTGGCAAAATTCTGCTGTGACTTATTCTCCAGGCAAGCACATTAACTTGCCGTTGAACAGATTTCTTTGTTCATGATTTAGTTTAACACATGATGAAAACAGTTGATTAAATTGTGATTTGCCAAATTGCTGGATCATATTTTTTAACTGATGGGAACATTTGTCCATACAAAAGCAAGGGCAGGAGGAAGAGGAAACAGGAACAGCTCCATGACACAGCTGTGGTTTTGTGGAAGGAGGGGAGGAGGAGTTTCAGAGAGGCCCTTCTGAGGTTGTCAAGGTTACAGGTGCTGCTGTAGGTGAGTGGCTTGGGCATTCTCTGCTGAGAACTGGCATCAGCTGTTTTCTTCTGCGATAACAAAATTTGCATTTTAATTAGATTGTTGCCTTTTTCAACACTGAAGCATACAATGTAAGTAGTTGGAAACTTCCCACAGGACCARTGTAAGGATTWWAAAAAAATAMAATAGCAGYRTTCAYCYCAATAATATTTTGAWTTTTTKTTTTTGTTTTTAAGTKTTTCYRASGTGSRGATCMCTTTATAATCARTCAGTGAACTAACCAGCYGATCTGCCWTCCTAGTTCTTTAGATCCCAGTAAAAATGGAAGCTACGATTCACTGTTTCAGATGCAGGAAAGCCAAGAGCTGCATGCCAATCTGGTGCTCAGTGTGAGAACTGACGATTTGCACTGAACTTGCTTTTGAGACATCGCTGCAATGGCAGCAACTGTGTCTTAGCCCTGGGAAAGAAATCTGTGCTGATACCAGCACGGYATGGTTCGAGTGGCGTCTGACAGCACCACTTGTGTACTTTAGGAAAACAAACGATGTCGTGGTGGATTTCAGGCTGCACTCAGAATTGATGCAATATGTCATTATGAATTTTCTGCCAGATTTAAGAGTGATACAGCAAGATCTTCATCTGCTGTGAAGAAGTGCAGTGCCACTGCGTGCCTCAGAGCTATATATAAGTGTACACAGCTGGGGATGGGGCCGGGAGGTTTGTACTGCAGAGCAAACCAGCCATCACTGCACTGAGCAACTTCTGGGTGCTGGACTTAGGCAGAGTAGTGATGCTGCCAAGAAGGAGCTCAGAAAGCCCAGCACTGCTGTGGGGTTGAAACAGCCTTGATTTACTTGGAAATGCTTTTCATGTGCTAAGTAAGGTAATTTTGCAAATTTAAAAAACTCAAAAATGGCTTACCTTTTGAAAATCTTGCTAAATCAATATGAGATGCCTGGTTTTAAGTAAAGCAGTAGTTTCAGCAAATGCCTTGCCATTGGAACAGGTCATCCACTCTGAATGTGGAGAAAACGTGCTTTTGCCTTCCTTTTCTAAGGGACACTGAGGAAATGGCACTCTTTAGCTTTCAAAGCCAGCCTTTGTATGCCTGCTGTGCGTCCTGGCCTTCCCACTGTCTATTCAAAATCTTCAGTTCCTCAGTTTCCCTACTGTCCTTTTAGATAGGCAGAGAATCGCTAGTGGCTTCATCATCACTATGCCTCCAACTGGACTTGATTATCCTTGTGGGTCTCTTCCAAYTGGRAATATTCTGCRATTCTRTGGTTCTGTGACTGGCAGGGGCCAGGGAAAGGCTGCTGGAGGACCAAGGGTCCCACCAGTGCCATCCCACGTGTACCCCATCACTGCAGGCGGGTCCCATCAGTCATGTAATCCTGTGTTCTGTGAGTGCTCCTCAGAGGAAGAGGAAAGGGGTGAGCATCCCCTGCTTGGTAGGAATGGAGCCACAGGACAGCAAGGGCCAGGGCAAGCTCATACAGCGTCGAAATTGAATGAGGATTTGGGGTGAAGCACAGGCRTATTTTCTTAACAGTCTGAGAATTTGGAGAAATGATAAAAGGAGAGTTGTGGAATTATTTTCCCATGTTTAGACACTATATTGGTCTGACATTTATGTGCATGATGTTGCAGTAATCCAGTCAGTTCAGCCTTTTCACTGATGACCTTTTCTGTAACATTACCCACAATGTTGTGCGCACGCAATATCTCAGAGAAAAAGGTGAGGGCAAGGATGCCAGCTGAGTATTGTCAGCTGAASTACTATACAAGATTTGCAGTTACAGTAATGATGGGTGCAAATGCAGGGCCAGAAAATGGGCACTTTTCTAAGGAAAAGTTCCATGGTAATAAAACAATATTTGTTGCTGCCATTTATTTTTGTTGAGTCCCTTTCTCGGGCAGATGGTTATTGCTCTTCTGCAGATTTACTCAAGCAATGGCTTTCTCCCACATAAAATAGTTTAACAGTTGAGGTCTAACTTGTGTATCTTTACATTAATTAACTTTCTGATGTAAAAAGTACTCATCATACATGACATTAAGGTGTTACTAATTGTGCCTAGAGGCATTTACATTCTGAATCCGAGTGAATTATATTACGTGTGTTGCACCATTTTTTCTTCATTCCCCCATTGGTTTTTATAACCAAGGATAATCTATAACATTTACTTTTCCAGAATGAAATAAATCCTGCAYTGGGGATTGACATCAGTTTTGTTTCTCCTGTGCCTTTTACATAGTGTTTAAATTTCAAGTGGTCTTGTAGGTTTTGTACAAATTCTCCATAGAAAATATATTCTGCATTTAATATTTTAACTCCTTATATCATATAGCTTTGTAAATCATGGGGATGTTACAGGCCAGTGTGCAACATTCAGGTGTCTTTACCTAATGTGCAGGTGAACTCATCTTGGGATGAAACTTTATTAGTTACAAGAAAAATACTGTATTTCAATGACACAGAATTGTATAGATAAACATTCAAGTATTTTAAACAAAGTTCCACTGAGGACAGCATTGTTAACTCTGCTTTATCTTGGTTGAAACYTGGGGCACCTCCAAATGTGCAGTGGGGACCCGGGAACATGGCTTCAACTCCAAAGTCCTCCTTCCTGTGTTGTCCAGCCCAGTAATACTTTGCATGGACAGATGGAAGGACTGAAAACTCAGAAATACCAAATTAAATCAGGATAATAAAATCAGGTAATTTTACTTGCTGTATTTTCATACGTATTCTGCATCCAAACGGGCAAGAAGCCACCCAAAATTGTGAAAGAAGCTGCATGTTAGAGATCACTGTCAACAGTCAATTCCAAAACTGGAACAGGTTGCCCTGGGAGGTGGTGGAGTCACTATCTCTGGAAGCATTCAAAAGTGTTCACATGTGGATGTGGCACTTGGGGACATGGTTTAGTGGTGAATATGGTAGTTCTGGGTTAACAGTTGGATTCAATGACTGGATTGAATAATAACAATAACAGTTGGATTCAATTTAATGATTCTGCAGTCTGTGATTCCATGAAAACAAAGTATGGGCTTAAATATTCAGAGCAKTAAAGGGTACAACTTGGGGAAGCAAATTTCTGCAAATCTCTTCTAGAGGTAACTCTTCGGTGAGGAAAGACCTTCATTGTGGCAAATTTGGCTAATAATTTTCAGGCTATTGTGTCTGCACAAAGACATAAACTGTTTTGAAGAGACAACTATTAAAACTGATTCGTGAACTATTTGGTTTGTGCTTTCAAATATGTAGCCCAGGAGGTGGGCTACATTTCTGTAGAAGAAGAAGGAGCCATGCTCTTTGGCACAGGTTTTAGAATAGATGCCTGACAATGGAAGACTGAGCCCATCTGGGATGTATTTGCTTGTCTGGCGAGCAGGCTGRCAGTCAATGAGTGTTTTGTGCATCCATAGCTTTTAAGAATTTAAGCAGTATCTATCAGATCAATGTATCCTGGCCCCTGCTCCAAATCCTGCCCTGATGGCAGTGGTGCCAAAGTGCTGTGGAGTGGCCAGGTTGTGCCTGAGCAGCTGTGCCTGAGTGCTCATTGAAGGGAAGGACCGAGTTCCACTGAGGGCGTGACAGTGAATACACACATGTTGGGAGGGGTTAATGCTGCTCAGCAAGAGCATGTGGGTTTTCAAGGCAGAAATAGAAAAAAAATAATTCTTTTTCAACAGAAATATAGATATATAGATAGAATACAGCCTTCACAGCCTTGTGCTTTTTGAAAGAACTACGTTGGTCTTCTGAACGTTGTGCTGGTGCATTTTTCTCCTGCCTSATCCTTGGAAATGAAGTCATTTCARTGTACTATGAACATGGGTGTTAGTAGACTTACTGACTTATATAAAATGGAATATTTCATTTTGTAGATGAGAAGTGTCTTCATTCAGAAGAGRCTGAAGCTATTCCACTCTGCTGGAAAAGGACTATTTTCCCATTAAAGGGAAAATAAACTAATCTGATATTATGATTACTACAGAAACTAAAAGGCTTGTTTCCAGTGGGAAAAAAAGTAATAAAATTTATAAGCAGCTCTCTAGATGCTTGCAGTGGCTGCAACAGCTTATCAACAGCTGGCATTTTCTCAAGCTTAAATCTGTTTTCATCTGCACCATCAGTGTGTGCCCAGGTCTCTCTCACAGCGCACATTGCACAGGAAGGTTTTATTTCACCTTCCCATGTGGAAGGCAGGATAGTCAGGACCAGAAGCATCCAGCCACTTCAGAGGGCAAGGTCCTCATGTTCTTTGCTGCTTTWATGCCTTGTGCTCGATGCCCATGTTTAATGTGCCCAGCATTGCTCACTTTGCAATAGGTTTCCCATATCCAGGACTAGAACTAAGCCAGGCTGGGTTGCAGTGTGCTGTTGGTGTCCCATAATGAACTCTCTCCTTCTTTTAGGCCCGAACTGCTTTGCAGAAACCCTTGTCATTCCAGCGGGACGGGAGGTGAAAACTGAYGAATGCACTATATGTCACTGCACTTACGAAGAGGGCACGTGGAGGATTGAACGGCAAGCCATGTGCACTAGACATGAATGCAAGCAAATATAGGAAATCTACAAATCTACGGACTTTTCGTGGTTTTTATAAAATATCCCACAGCAGAGAGCACCYGAGATGACCCAGGGAAATCTGAATGAGAAGATACTGGCAAGGAGCAAAGAATAAAAAAACTGATATTTTGTTTTTCAGAGTAATATAATACTGCAAGGCAAAGAAGTGCATATATTTAAAACATTTGGACATAAGAATACCTGTCTTAAATGTGTTATTTTCACAGTGAGTACACTAAAATACACTATAAAATATTCTATGTATTTCTATGATACCATTATAGAGCTTAAAAATAAATGTTTTATATAGACAATACAGATTAAAGTACTGTATCATTGCCTCTCCTCTTGTATACAAGCGCCATGGCTAAAACATTACGTTTCTGTTTGAGTTTCATTATATAAGGGTTTTTCTGTGGGTTTTTTTGGGTTTGTTTTGTGTTCGGGCTTTTTTTGCTGTTGCTCACTTTGAGTTTATTGGGGCAGGCAAGAGATAGCATATGACAAAACTTTGACATTCCCAATTTTGGAAAAAAGAGGATAGAACATGCTTTCAGAGAACATGTGTGCATTTATGAAAATAAATGTRCTGTAGTGTAGAGATGGGTCAGCTCCATCTTTTAGTTCTACTTGTGCTGTCTCCTGCTTCACCACTGAGATAACGTGGAGCAGTGGGTAATACGAAACTGGTTTCTCATAGCTGGTGCTATAAAAATTTATTCAGACAAATTCAATTCTTAATGTTCATTTCAGACATAAAATTTATCAGCAGGACAGATCTCTCTGTGGCATAATATGGTATCACCTAGCTGATGGAAATGCTGGTAAGTAATCACAGAGCATCATTAATGTGATGTATAATGGATATGAAGAAGAGCAGCTTGGAAGGGCTACAGGAGCCAAGCAAGCCTTCACTGAAGTGGCTCCACGTGGTTAGGCTGTGGGTAGGAGAGCTGGTTAGTAGCTGCTCTGTTCCCTAGACCCTKCTCTTGCCACCCTGGTTGAACGTGGTTCAGCTTTTTGTTTGGTAATGAGTGACATGCTGTATTAAGAAGAAAGGTTTAAATCTCCATCTTTGAACCATCAGCAGATTTCTAGCAAAGATATGACCCTGACCATGTGTGAGGTGAATCACATCTCCCTGCTTCAGGCACCAACAGCCTTTGTTTAAAATCCTTTCGGTTTTAGTTTATCACCAAATTCAGCATTACGTCTGCTTTGAATATCTGTTATGGCAACGTCTCAAGAAAACACTTAATATGGATTTACTTTGAAGTTTTTGCTGAAGGGAAGACTCGATGAATCAATATCTGAAACTAGAAGATTAATGCTTAAATTCCCACTTTTTGCTACCTGGTTACCAGCTTTGCATCCATGCAAAGTGTGATTTWCTGGTGCTTCTGAATGCCATAGGACTTTTGCCAGTGACTTCATTGGAGCCATTATCACCTCACGTCCTTATTTTGAAGATATTTCTGTCACTCCGAGTTATTTGGGAGTAAAGGAGGTATGTATTGTCTAAAACTTGCAATAAATATATTTAAGTATWTAAAGTACATGTGTACTTAAAGTATACAAGGGGAACTTCTGTTCTTTTGGTCAGTTTTCTTTGTCAAAGTAGTGAGTACAAAGTTAAAGAGTTACTGTGTTTTTCTAGTGTAGCTTTTGTAAATATTTTTTATTGCACATTTTTTCTAAAACATTTTTTTCTGTCTTTCAGTCCTGGTACCAACATATTCATGACATTTTTATTGGAATAATAGGATGGTCCTTTCAGTTGCATATGACATTTCCCAGGCACGTACATCTTGACACCCAGTGCTGTGGGTGATTTCTTAAAGTGATAATATTTTGAGATGTATATATAATTTTTTTTGAGAAGCAAACTCAAGTGCTTTTAGATTTTTTTTTTATTTAAATGGAGTGATGTGGAAGTTATACTGAGTTTGTGACCTTCTTTATGCGCAGATCACTGGCCACATCCAGCTTTGGCCTGTAGTATATTACCACATGGGAACTCTTTGGTTATCCCTGAGGTGGGGAAATGGGCTGAGTGACTCTTTTTGGGCAGATCTCACCAGTGTTGCCTGGTTGGCACACGGTGTGCTGTGAAATAACCCCAGTAGGGAGGTAAGCACCACAGAGCACTGACTCCCCARCTACCCACCCAAGTGGAACGGGAGAAAAGAAAGAAAAAGTAAAAGCAAGAGAACTAAAGGGTCAAGGTAAAACTAATTTGATAAAGCGAGGAGGGAAAGAACAAAAAAAAACTAAAAAAATGTGTGGCAATAGCCATCACTCACCACCTCTGGGCAGAGTCTCTGCCATGGGCAGAGACCAGTGGACAGCCAGTTCCCAAGGAAAAGATAACCAACTTTACCTGAACCTCGCTCCTCTCCATTGTACTGCTGAGCAGGGCTCTGCATGGCATGGAACATCTCTTTGGTTACTTAGTTCAGTTCACCTGCAGGCTGTGAGCCCTCCCAAGCTCTTACACACTCTGTTCAACTTACAGGGGATGAGTGAGAAGCAGAGAAGACCTTGGCACTGCGCACACACTGTTCAGCAGGAGCTAAAACATTCATGTGTTTCAGCATTGCTTTGGTTACAAATCTAAAACACAGCACCCTACTGCCTWTTAGAGAGAGTAACTCCATCCCAGCAAGCGGGATACTGCCAGCAACCCCACACAGGCACAGGCAAGCACTCCAAAAGATCCCAAAAGTCAAGACACCAAGCAGCATGTGGGCCTTTGGCTGCAGAGTTGAGCTGAGATTTGCAGCCTGATGGGTAATGTTACCTCACACAGCCGGGTTTAAAACTTCCTTATTACTGGAGTCGATAATGAAAATGTGGAAATTAAAATATTTAAAGCTAGCCATTATGGAATGCATTTGGGAACCATTCACCTTTAAACTGATTTAATCTCAAAGCGATAAAAAAACAACTGCAAGACTGCTGTGGTGGGCACATGTACTAATCTAAATGTTACGCTTTGGATATGTAATATACCTGTTCATATGTAACCTTAAAAAATAAGAGAAAAGCCATCTGCATCATTTCCAGTGAAACTCCAGAGAATATTGTCTTCCCTGCTGAAGCCTAGATATTCAGCTGGTTTTTGCTTCAGTGCAAACAGGATTATGCATCCTGCACAAGAGGAGTTCTTCAGCTTTGCAGGTGGGTTGTGTCTATTAAAGCTGTGTTTCCAGACACGCTGATAGCTCGTGAATAATTTTGTATTTGAAGGTCTGTTGCTTGGATAATGAATAYTCTTCTCAGATGTTCTTCTGTAGCTGCATTGGCATGAATATGAGATTTCTGCTTCTGCCTCACTTACTGCTGCTTATTTCCCAGTTGAAATSAAGACAATCCATTTCTGTAGGAGTACATAATACATGAACTTGTCTTCCAACCTGTGTAAAGTAGGTGCCTGAAGAGATTACATTCTAGATGGTTTCAGGTAATTATAAAATWGCACATATAGTGTGCAATAGGATTCTCTATACTACTCACTTAAGTCACAAAAATGGAATAGCTTATATTCACTTAAGSACTTATGTGAGATTTAAAAGAAAAAAGGGGAAGAAGAGAAAATATGAGAGGCAGATGAGTTGAGCATTACRATAGGAATGCTCAAAAAAAGAAAAACATAGATTTTCAAAGAMTATGATAAGTGAGAAATGTGGGCACAAATTGAAATACAGGAAATCCKAGTTGGAAACAAMAAMAAARAAAAATCATACAGTAAAGRTGAATGAATACTRGGGGATGTTGCCCAGAGATGTTTTGGAGTCTCTGTCTTTGAGGATGGCCAAATTCCAACTGGACACAGCCCTGAGCAGCCTTGTGCATTCAGCAAGGTGTTGGACGGGGTGATCGCCAGAGGTGCAATATTGAAAGCCAAGTTCAAATGACATTGAATTTAAGTCTTTAATAYAAATAAGAAAGAAGAAGATATGATGKAAGGTTYCCTCACTTYGGAAAACAACTCTTCTGTTCCCATRTGGGGGACCGTATTGTTGTGCTTGTAAAGTATTTGATGSTACTTTTGACAGCAATTTTAATCTCTAAATGATGATAGCTCTGTGATACAGAGGAGGCTTTTAAAGGCACACATTATTTAAGAATCTAATGCAATCCAATTAAATGCTCCATTTATTCCCCTTATCRGGCAACGAGTTTTCTTCACAGCCTATGCTAGCATGGGTTTTCTCTCTGCAAAAATACATCTTCCTGCTGCATTAAAAACCAAAGTCAAACTGGGGAGACAGCAGTGATCTGAGTATCATAGACTATTTTCCTGACTCTCCAAGAATTCAAATTTTTCATTGCTTTTTGGTTGAAGTAACTACTGCTTCAGAAAGTACATAACTTGTTCAGTTTTGAGATGACAGCCACTCCTTCCCAGAATCCTCTTTCCTTTGAAAATATATTTAGGCTCAACCACAGTAAAAATGAAAATTTTCAGTCTCTTGAAATGTCACATTAAACAACTTCCATAGCGGACAAAAAAATAAATGCGACCTAGTATGTTATTTATTTATTTATTTATTTATTTTATATGCCTTTAAAAGAGATAAAGGAAAACTCCAAACATGTAGGCCACTTATCAGTTATAGAGTAGTGGAAATAGTGATATGGAATATTAAATAATCAGCAATAGGAAAAAAATCTTCTCTTGGCCAAGTCAGCATTAACCAAAGTATTTCAGAAGCCCAGATTAATACTGTTAACTGAGATCAGGATTTCTTGCACGGAGTGCACCTGTAATAAAGTCTCTGTACTTGGACTACAGTCAGTGAATGAGAGGAAATATTCACAAATCCTGCTGTAAAGTGCCTTTGTTTATAGTAGGCAGAATTAAAAACAAACCTTTATAATAATTTTTTTTCCAGTAAGTCCTAAAGGGTGTGCAAACTTTTTGAAAGAGAGTGAATTTCACCTATCAGGAGAACCATTCCCACTGTTTCTATACTCTGCTAAAATCCATAAATGCATGCATAGAGAACAAATTCAATATTCTGGTGTGYATAATAGTGAAAAATACATCAGCTCTATTATTCTCCCTCAAAGTACCRATGCAATTCTATAAATGCCTTTAATTGACAAAATATCTACCAACCAGAGCTTTCCATTTCAGATATAAAGGAAGGCAAATTATAAAATGTCAAAATGCTGCCTAACCTAAAGAGAGATTTCCTTAAAAAGCTGCATCCATTTCACAGGATAGTTCTCAAATTAATTTGCTATCCATACCAGAGAAAGGTCCATGTGCTGTATGACTTGTTTCTTTAACACAAAGTCTCTATTTTCACAAAAGCAATACAGCATATTATACTCCCTCGTTAGCCACTGCTAATTGAAACGAATGCTAACTAATATAGGGCTGTTGTGAGTGTGAAATGATGGAGATAACAGAGACATGCGGTGCTTCAGCCTATGTAACCACCCAGTGGTCTGTTCAGTTCTGGTTACCGCAGGAGAGTAAGGAAAAAGCGGCCTTTAATCAGAAAGGGTTACAGTAAAAGAGAGTTCAAGTTCTTAACTGCCAAACATTTTGCACTCAGCTTTTTATTTTCAAATGGCATTTCATAAAAGGAGCTATTTTATATATGCTGCTAGTTATGCTATTTATACTGATGTTTGAGCAATAAACAGTGTCACTCTGTAGAATGCTAATAATGCTTTCCATTTTCTTCCAAGTGCCTTAGTTGCATATGTTTTGTACACAAGTTACTTCATTCAAACTGGGAAGGCAAATAATACAGTCTTTGTACTTTCAAATGTAATATTTTCAGTTTGGTGTCCATCAAATCAAAGTATAATGTTTTTGTAACTTCAAGYTCTGTCAGGCTAACAAGATATTAGTGGGAAATTTTGAGAAATTATTAGTGGGAAAAACATCTTATTGAGAAATTATTTCTTAGATGTAGTATGGTATTTCTTTTTAGTTCTTTTTTTTTCAGAGCAGAGTTTCTGAAAGGTATTTACCTCTGTTGTCCGTATTTGTGCTTGAAAAAACAAACACCTGCAAACTTCATTTTCTAGATATGACAGCGAGATAAAAACRGTGTCATGGTTTCAGCCCAGCCAGCAACCGAGCCCTGTGCAGCCACTTGCTCACTGCCCCACCAGCAGGACTGGGGAGAGACTTGGAAGGGTAAAAGCTGGAAAACATGTGGGTTGAGATAAAGACAATTCAATAGGGAATGCAAAAGCCACACAAGCAAAGCGAAACGGGGAATTAATTCTCTGCTTCCCATGGGCAGGTAGGTGTTCAGCCATCTGCAGGAGAGCAGAGCCCCACCACACTTGGTTATTTGGGAAGACAAAGGCCATCACCAAATGTCCTTACTTTTTCCTTCTTTCTCCCATGAACCCCCAACTTTCTTACCAGCGTGGCAGTGCAAAAACCAGAAAAGGCCTTGGCTCTGTGTAAGCCCTGCTCAGCAATAACACAAACATCTTTTTATTACCAACTCTATGTTCAGCACAAATCCAAAACACAGCCCCATAACAGCCACACTGAAGAAAACTAGCTCTACCCCAGCCAAAACCAGCATAAATTACTTTCACATCCAGCTCATTGGTATACATGAACTAGATGGAAAAAAAAAAGATGAGTGGGAAAAGATTATAAACTCTGCAACATTTATTAAAARCTATGCAGTTTGCAAATACAAACAAATAGGATTCCATTAGTGAATGCCAGCTTACTTAAAGCTCTTGATGAATCATGATGACAAGGAATTCATTGAGTCAAGCACTTGGCAATTCTAAGTAGTCTTAGAAAAGTGAAGAAGATGAATGTCAAGAAAAGTATTGTGGTACTTCATGTGATTGTTTTCTTCAGGTAAGGGCAAAAGTCTTGTTCTCAACATGGTCTCTTAAAGATGGACAGATGACTGACCCACGTGGAATGTTACATTCTTTGGGAAGAAGTTTCCAGTTGGTCAGCAGTGAATTATAATCARCCTTGAAAGACAGTATTTAAGATGTTTTTGATTGGAGGCTACATRGCATCATTCACGACCTGTCATGTACACCATGAGCTGCTCACTGCAATCCTCTTAACCAATGACTGAATGGAAAGTTGGCTGAAAACTGCAGAACAGACTCTTTTTGTCAGCCCATGTGGGGAGAAGCTGAGATCTATCAGCAAAGGACTAACTGGGCAAAATACCTCTACTTTTCTATTAAAATTGYTTTGTGATTCAAATACTTGTCTATTAGTATTAACCTAGCAGATATTCTAAAGAACTTAAAAATTAAACAGCCTAAAGGAGTATGGCAAAAAGATTTTACAAGTACGATGACAAATCATTATTTCTTAAAAATTTATGTATTCTATTTATGTAAACAGAACAAACGGTGCATATTAAAAAATATTAATATTACTACGTTAACATATGTAAGACCTATTGCAAGAGTGAAAATCCCTCCAATATTAAAACCTTGTTACTCTATATGTCCAACCACTGTCACACCAAAGGCAGTGAATTCCATTACTACATACAAAAATAGCCAAAAAAAAAAGAAAGAAAAAATGTGGAATTTAAGTGACATTAATCAATAATATCTACATTCAAAATGTTTAGAATCTTTATTTGAAAAAGATTCTTCAGCATTCTGACTTGATGATGAAAAAATTGTATATATTTTATCTGTCATTCATGTCTTACATCATACTTTTCATCCCTTTTTACTCCATTTGCATATGAGTGATATGGCCTTCAATTACATTTTAATATGTCCTATGTGCAGTAATATTTTAAATACTGTTCTATAGCTCGTTGTATAAGTAGTAGGAGACAAAGCTGAAATTTAAGCTCCAGCAATTATTAAAAAGTAGTTCAAAATAATATTCATCTAACAGAAGTCAATGATGCAGAACAAGTTTTCTGAATGAAATCCTTTTCTCCTGTTGGGCTCATGTTATGCCATTTGACCATCTGACAGTCACCTGCAGAATGACTGTCATAGCAAAAGAGTAACTCAGGATTGTGCTCTGGGCAGAAAAAAAGCAGGATTTCAGCTACTTGGTTATGACTGTCCTGATTTATATTTCAGGTTGGCAATGGTAGCCTTTCTGTGGGACAGACCTTTAATTAACAGCATTAACATTCAGAATGCAAAGGTAATTAAGGCCACATTCCCTTTCACAGAGTTGGCATTTCCTTTGTCACTGGGCTCTGCCTGTCTCAATGTTGACATCTCAGTCACTGCTGTGCAAACCTCCAGCAGGATTTTCAGTGTTTGGTTTGGTTTATCTTCATTTGTTGAGGCTGGCAGGATTCCCTGGATCCCCAGTGGCTGTTTTCAGCTCAAAGAGCACTTTTTGCCCCTGCTATTGACAGAAGGGTTTTCAGACATTATGAAGTAAGAGAGAAGGAATCTTCTGCAGGTGATGTTGGAACATTACCTTTTACTGTACATTAGTACAGATAGATCAAGTATTTATGGGAAAGAGAAAGCTTTACAGCTAACTGAAGATATTTTCCAAACTTTTTGCCTGGATAATCCGTCATCTTGTGCACCAGAGGAATAATTCTTCTATTTCCAGTGAAGATAATAGGCACACTTACAGCACATCCTTAAGGATTTTCTATTTATTTAATTGTAGGAAGGTAGATTTTTGTTATAATGGGATAAAAACTTTATTTATCCGAAATGTCATCTGCTTGCTATCTAGCAGAAAGCCTGAAAAACAGAAAAGAATTCGAAGTAAGGACCAGGAGCATATTCAGCCAGCTACTGGAAATTGTCTCTAACTGTTAAATTGTTTCAATTTTTTCACTAAAGGAAAACTTCTATTAATCTATATTCACTTTAAAAGTATTAAGATCTTAGAAAAATATACATACTTGGCTCATCACACCTCACAAACCAAAATGGACACATCCTAATTTGTTCTTGTATCCTATAAATTAACTGGTTTTTTGCACTTTCTTCTGATTTTTAGGACTGTTTCAATATTCTTTTGAATAGTATCTTTCCTTTTGAACTTTCAAGTTACTATGTTTCTGTAATATAATCACCATACTGTGAGAAAGACCTGAARAAAACCAAATTAGAACTGACTATTCAGTATCTAGTCTACTAAAAATACCCCAGAAATCAAGCTCTACAGAATAAAAATATTTCATTAAGTTACTACAGCATCTCATATCAAATTGTCTCTCCAGAGAAGGCCTAAGAAACACATGACATTTTGTACTGTATTTATCTCTCAGCTGCATATGATTAATATATATACATATATATTTATAAAGCATACAAATTATGTTTAAAAGTTTGATGACATGATAGTGGTTCCATTGCTTATGTTAAGTAAAATTTAATGGTGGATCAAACACATGTTGCCAAAATACTTAATTAAATTATTCTGAAATAACATGCTTTATTCAACATCAAACAGGATTTTAATAGCAGAAAAACATTAAAATTATGACAAAATAATATTAAATAATTTCTGAGCCGTTTGTACTTACCAATTCTGTTTATGCAAGGCTACTTTACAGAGGCAGAAGACTAAATGGAATTACTAATCATCATTAACTCTGTGTCTTTAAGACACTGCCTCTACAAAATTACTCAGCAAAGGTTTGGCCTGAGGGTTATCTGATGTATCTGATGAACAAAACTTTGATATGTTTTACCACCTGTGTCTTCTGCCAAAAAGATTTCTCAGTAGATAAATATGGTACACAGTGACTAATCAGGATAACATGTTTAACTGACTAACTCAGAGATTAGACTAGAAAACAGGAGTAGAAGCTGAGACAATAGCTCAATATTTCCTGCCGTATGAATGTAAAATCAGAGGTGAGAAAGAAAATGAATGCAAGCTCTGATACAAAGATTTAGATTGGCAGATGATGCAGCAAGTGAAAGGGGTTTATGCTCAGTGCACAGATTGTGTGATGGCAGCATGAAATAAATGATGCGTTGCCCACAGAGCACTGCACAACCCTGTTCAGGAACAGAACTACTGCAACACCACGTGCAAAGATATATTCTAAAAATAATAGAGGAAAGAGATCAGGTGTAACTGAACATTCAGCTATTTTGCTGTATTAAGAAGTAAAAATAGAGCAGGCTTGGTTATGAAACCTGCAGAGACTATGCTTAGGTTTTATAATTTTTCCATGCTCTTGGGCCTACTCCATAACCTCTTCCATTCTGTCATGTCCTTATCAAGACATGGAGAYTAGAAACAGATGCACTATTCAAAATTTAATGTACTTTAGAAATTCTGAGTGACATCTGTTTGTATGTTACAAAATAGAACTGGCCCACAGACGACAATATGTGTTTTTCAATGTGTCTGGTGATAGCCCATGACTGGTAAGAAATGTACTATGATTTTTTCAGATAAGGAAAAAGTAATCTAAGAAACCAGAGACCAGCTGATCAAACTTGTATGATATGTAAAGACTTCATTAAAGAATGCTAAAAACCACACAGGTAAGTTTAAAGTAATACAATCTGATGTGCTTTTAAATAAATATGCAAGTAATTTGAAAGCAGCTGATATGGCAGCCTAAACAAATGTAATTATCTACAAATGAAAGAATGAAATTTAGCTTAGAATGAAATTTTAAAAGGAGTACTGAATGGGGAAATAAGAGTTGGAGAGAAATTGCTGAAGGGGTTACTCAGGAGTTTGCATTTAGACAGACTTTACTGAATAATTCCACTAAAAAGATAATCAGAAAAGGTCCCAATGGAAAATGCTGACAATAAAAGTGTGAAAAGTCCTGAATAAAGACAATGTGTAAATTGGCAGGAAGAAACGGAAGAATGAGAAAGGCCTTTATATTTTGGATTAAAAAGGACTGTGAGCACAGACAGTCACAATGGAAAGGGGAAGCATGGGCTGTTACATCGTTTGAGAAAGAGGTTCYTTGCACCAAAAGAAAAGAACTAGAAGGCACTGGTAAGAGCTCATCTGAAATACTGTGTTAAATTCTAGTGTAAGGATATTAAAATCAAACAAGACATGTAGGATACAGGTTTTCTTTCCAATGGCAAGAATGTGCTGTACAAAGTCATATTTCCTTGGGAGTCTGTGTAGCCTTATGGAGTTTTTAAAGATTATGGAGGATRCATCTCTCAGGTATAACTGCAGCTCATATCTTGCCTTGTGGTAGAATGATAAGCTGAGGATGATAAGCAATCTGATTTGGGAAAGGAAATTACTGATTTTACCAAGAGGTCAGCAAGGGAAGAATGTATTTTTGAGTGTATTGACACTCAAACTGTGGGACATCTCAGCTGTAGGAAGTAGTAGTCAGTCAAGTTTCAGGACTGACAATTTGAGATTCTTGGGTTCTTCACACATGAAAGCTTTCCAAAGCCTCTGCCAAAGAGGTGTCTGTGGCAGTCCCTGCTGAACAGGGATCAGCTCCTTGGGCTGATGTTGGCTGTGTAATTGYCTGTCTAGTGCAGGAGGAAATGGGGCATGGAAGCTAAGAAAATAGTATTATTTTTTCCTACTTATGTTAAAAAGCCATCGGAGATAATACAAGAGTGTTTTGAAGAAAAAAAGAAATGCAAATTAGTATCAAGTGAAATATTCCAAGGAAAAGCCAAAACAAAACTACAGTCCATGCAAAGCAAGTGATCCTGAAAACACCTGGCTTTTCTAAACTTGATTTTCAAATTTAGATTTATTTTTCAAATTTATGCAGAGTAATTATTTTACCTATTTTTCTTACTATGCTTAGATTTGCAATGGAGCATTTGAGTTTGTAATTACATGAGAGCATTGCATTATTATGGCCTCCTTTATAAATTTAAGAAGAAAAATAATTGTCTTGTTTGCCTCACTGTACCCTTGAACATACCTTGTCAGATTACAGATTTTGTATCCTAATTACAAAAAAAAGCAGCAATGCTACTTGGAGATCTGAACTCGATCTGATTGGTTTTAATTTGAATCAGGCCATGGWAATTTAGGGTCTGGCTTAAAATGTAAATCAACAAGGTCTTATGAAAATTCTAGCTAAGTACTGACCTGATCTAGTACTTGTTGCCTTGACAGACGTGTCCCAAAGCAGTCTGGCACAATAATCTTATGAAGTTAAATATCAAACTGAGTTCAATCATAGCAAAAAGCATTGATTTTATATATAAAACATAAATAGAAATAGAAATAGAAATAGAAATAGAAATAGAAATAGAAATAGAAATAGAAATAGAAATAGAAATAGAAATAGAAATATATATAAGGGATATAAATTTAATGAGAGGAATGAGACTTTTATATGTATATATATGAGAGGAATATAAAGTATATTAAATATATATGAGAGGAATTAAACTTTTCAGGTACATCAGTGCCATCCACTATGAATAGAGTTTTCAGACAAACACAACTGACTAAAGATTTCATTGCTTTTATGTCAAAAAAAAATGAAGCATAATTGGTATATTTTGTTCAGAAAGGGAACTTTTCGAATGGCACATCTTGATTCATAGTGAATAACCTAATGCAACATATGGAGACAATGGCCTTTTTAGAACTGGAATAATTAGTAAGTCCAAGAAGATACTGCAGATGTTCTTAGTACATTCAGCTCAACAACTGTAAGTAGCACCTCTTTGGGATTTAGATATCTCTTTTGATAACAAAGCACTTCAAGTGAACTGATCRTATATTTGGACTCTTTTATAGGTTCCTACAAAACACACAGCATAAATGAGACCATTTTTTCATGTGGCTTCAGTGTTCAGAACGAAGGTTTTAAGAACAAATCTCAGGAAAAAATATCTCTTTTGGACTGACATGACAACGAGATTTCTGATTTCCACAGTTAATGACTTCAGTGAAAAGCTGGTAATGGAAATACTTTATGAAAAAAAATTCATGTTGAAGCAAAAATGTATTTTCAGTAACTTTGTCAAAGGAGAATAAGTAATTAAGGAMCTAAAGGGACTTCTTTTATGTGCAAACTCACTTATATACAAACACCTAAATATCTGGATATCAGATATAAAATTTCATAATTATTACAATACACAATCACACTCAGTAGGAATCCTTAAATATCCTGTAATTTGTTGACAACTTCCCAAGACACCTAATTGCTTGGGAATCAACCCAAATCAATATTTCTGGCAACTCAGTTTTATGGAAGTCTYCTTTAGGCTCCTTTTCTTTTAAAGAAATGGAAAATGATGGCATCTCTCTCACTCACTGTGGCCACTTAAGGAAAAGTATTTAGGTTCATCTCATTCAGCTTTAGTTTTTGAAMATCAGACATCCAGCCTTAGTCTGTCATTTGGAAGCTGTTTATAAAGACCAAGGCAGATCCACTATTTATGATTTATGCATCTGTTGTAGGTGGCTGGATGAAGGTTATCAGGGCAGTTAAAGAACGCACTGTGTCCCTTTCCTTGTGTTACTGTGCAACAAGGGACATTATAATGGTTTATGATACAATATTAAAATCATCTTGATCTATCCACAGCCATAAAATGTTCTAAAGCTGTTTAAAATCATGTCAGATATGCACTTTTGAGTAGAKCAACTATCCTTTTGCTATTGACATGAATTTCACATTCAATACTTGGAAACATTGTTACAATCAAGAAACTTTATCATTAAACCTTTGCAATACTTTTCACAAGTAAGCAGTAAATGCTGTTAAACATAAAACTCTAATTGTGCTTTTAAAGCAAGGCAGATTTTTTACCTGAAAAAGTMAAATTCTGTAGACCTCCTCTCTGTATTTTTACATGGTGGCAAGTTGACTTTATTAATGGACACTCACAAAGTCCAGAAACTATTTTCCTTATCAATATCGGAAGAAATACTTCCTCAGAAGTGTTATGGGAACTGTTGCAGGGACTGTTTGATCCCAGGCTATAAACTCATGGTAATTTTTGGAATCAGAATAGGATGCAAGAAAAAAATATGGAAGATAATAAGGAATATATATGAAATCAATACAAGTATTTACATATTTGAAAATAAAATTTCCAATTAAAATCCTCCAAGTAAAGTGTAGAAAAAAACTTACTTTGCAGCCATACAGAATTTTAARTTATAAAATAACATATATGTTTTATATGCAGTTGTATACACTAAAGACGTTTACATGTCTTATTTTCTTCAGGTAAGTCTTACTCTTTATTACTGTAATTTTTTAATGGTTTTTAAACTATCAGAAGATAAAGTAAAGGGATCAGGAATATGATCTCCAAGGTTAAGAAGCATACAAAATATCCTTTAGCATGTGGCACAACATTTCATCCCACATATTATGGCCAGCAATAGTAGGATGCTACATATTTTTAGTAAACTATCACAAAAGTATTTTCAAGGTCATAAAGCTGAATGCTTTTCCCCAAAAATCAGGAAGTTGAACTACTAGATGAACTAATAATGTGAGGAATTCCTTCTCTGTGAGCAGAAGCAACTAAAAGAGTTTCCACATAGATATGAAATTCACTTTTATGGATGGATCAGCTATTTCACATTTACTGTGAAGCTAAATGCACACTTGAGCATYTCTTCCAAATAATCCAATGTACCATGTATGTGTTTCTAGTTATTTCATGATAACCACTCTACTTATCCAAAGCTGACAAGCAACAGAGGACAATGTTAAACAGAATATAAAGAAAGAATAAAGAAATGAAGAAGAGGGATCATGGTATGGATACAATCACAAAAATGAGAAAGGGTGGAAAGGAAGAAAGAAAGATGGAATAGAAACCAAACCAGCAGAAAGGAGAAGCACAACACAGAAATATAGTAGCAATTAAGACAGCTGACTAGAATCTCTGTCTAAAATATGCAGCAGCATATTTCGGATTTYTTTGTATATATATAAACTGTAACTTCTCTGTCAAAACTGTTTCAAAGAAACTTTCCTTTCCTGCTCTTTCAAGGAAGCCAGCTGCTGAAAGTCAAGGTTATTCTGAATGAAGGCTGCGCTACCAAATTTTAAACAATGTCRAAGGTTAACTTAAGCTGTTGGGCTGTATTGTGTTTCTAATTGAGTGCTGGYGTGCATTGTAAATTCGAGAACAAACGTTGCTCCTGCTGAGGGCAATGGGAGCTCTTGCCTACATCTCCCCAAGAAGAAARTATTCTTTAGGGAAGAAAAAAAGAGCTAGGAATTAATAAATTATTTTGCCTTTACAATCTTTCACTTTATCAAAGGCTTTTTACCTGCTGACAAAAGAAAATGTAGTCAGAGCAGGAAAGAACGAGTCACCAGTATTACATCATTAAATTATACGTTCATTAAAAACACAAGATAATAATTAAGGCATTAACATGTGTGAAATAAATTCATATGGCTGTGCAGAAATTAATCCCCTAATGAATAGGGCTGTTTAAAATTATAGTATTTTAATGTTATTAAGGATTACTGCCTTTTCATTTTGTTATAKTTAAYGTTTTATGTTTCCTTTTTAGTTGAGAACTGTATCATAGGTTTCTCAGTCAGCCACTGAGCTTCACTTGAGGCTCTGTAAATGACGTTAAATGGGCTGCCTGCTASTGACGAATATTAAAAACAATTTCCCAGAGAAACAGAATGTTCYTATCTCTGTAAATTAAATTCCAAATAAGCCTATTTATTTAAAATTAGCAGGTTATATTTTAAAAAGGGAAACTTCTTCAAGGCAACACCACACTTACCTGGACTGAGAACTCAACATAAGCAAGGTACTTTATTATGAGAGTTCTATCAGATTTCACTGATGTTAGCTTATATATWTGAAAAAAAAAWYCCMRRAAAAAAAGGACAAAGTGGGTAAATAATCCCTTTTTACACCTCTATATAGCCAAACAGACTGACAACCTTTCAGTCTCCAGAAGTGCTTCATGAGTTAGCTGCTTGTGGTGTTTAACATGCCATAAACCCCAAAGTAAGCAAGACAGAAGTTTATGTTAAACAAGTACTGCACAATGGACATTCAAAAATTAAATTTCTATTCCAAAATTAGGAACATGTTTAATATCGCAAAATAATCCTTCTGATTGGAAAGCTGTGCATTGTTATGGTGGCCAAAGTCTTAAGACAACTCCTTAGTTCAAGGCAGAGTGGAAKTAGGATCTGATTTCAAAGGACAGATCATGAGGACGGCTCCTTAAGTTTTTTAAGGGAAAGAAAAGTCCTGCTAAAGGTCTGAGCTGGGCTCTGAGCTTGAGCCAAAGTCACCCCATGCAATTCTGTATGTGGGTCATTGGTGACAGTTGATGAGTCCTTCCCTCAAAACTCTTCGGGGAGTAACAATAGAGGTATGGGCTTAATATTAATAATATTAAACACATCTTGCTGTCCAGAGAAAACTTGGGAACATCAGAGAAAATTGTAATAGATTTCAAGGTAAAATGCTCACTTTGATAAAGTCTTCTGAGGAAATATTTTTTGTTTCCAGTTTCAGACCGGAACACCCCCAAAACTTCTAACATTCCAAATAATTCAGACCTTTTATGTAAACAATGCAAGCTTAGACAATTAGTGTGGTGCAAAAGCAGCATAGTTTTAGACTGAAAAAAATTCAATGAAATAGCTGTATTACACACTTATTAGAGCTTTTACTTCAGACCAGTCTTAATTTGGTTTTACAGGCTAAATGCAGATTTGAAGCAAACCTCTCCAGTGAGCATCATTCAAAATTAATCCAATTTGTGCACTCAAAAAACCAGACCGTGTTCCAAACAAAATGTGGCAAGTGGGCACAATCAAGCAATTCACTTTAAAGTCACACTCCTATTCAAACCAGCATACTACTGTAGATGCATGCTGACCTTCCTCGTTAGTGATTTTAAGAAAGATATTGAGGAATTAGAATAACACACCTGAAGTGCATCTCTTTACATACTTTGCAAGAGGATACAGGACAACTTGTTCCACAAGAAACTATTTAAGCTTTTAATTAACTTAATGTWGTCATTTAGATGACTGTGTTTAAAAAAAAAAAAATGAAGCGTTAGTAAAAAGGAGTGTTATTAAAAGGAATGAAAATGCAAATTCCTTGACAAGAATGGTTCGGGATTCTGTATTGGCCTAGACTCTCACAATGATGTATATTGCCTTTCATTCTTTGGATGATAAAAAGGTTTTTAGTCTTTGAACTAGATGTCATTTTCTACTGTATGCTGCAATAGATAATTTCAGCTAATAGATAGATTAATATTGCCAGAAAAAAACCACATTAATTTAAGAACCATAGTTCTGATCTTTCACATATCCAGCTGTCCTCTATGAGCCAAAAGTAGCAACACTGTTAGGTGACTGACACCTGTAACACCTTTAAAATACATCAGGGACAGCTTTGCTATATTTATAACACATGTWACTGAACTGCAAAGATGACAGGAAGTCTGTAAAAGGCAAAGCTTGGAAATCCATGAAGGGATTTGATCAGAAATATTTTTTCAAARTGTATCAGCAGCAGTGGAAAAGTGAAATATTCTTCTGATGGAGTAAGTCACTGACTTTATTATAGAATTTTATCCTACCTTGAACAGTGAATACTTCATGCATCACAAGAGATCAGAATTTCTACATGGTAACCATTAGTTATTTTAATGGTATATCTTGTGTAAAAAGTCTGCTTTCAGATCATACAATCAAGAGCCTGTTCAATTGTTGGCTTAGGTGTTTTTTCCCCCCTAGTTTTATAAAAGAAACCAAACTTAAAACACCTTGCTCCTTGGGATCATCTAAATGAATACTGCCCACTCAGATGAATTTCACATCATACACTGTTCATATATACACTGTTCATTTTAAAGCAAATTTTTTTATGTGATAGCTATTCACCCTTTCCTGAAATCTGGTATTTTTTCCAAYTTACCTCTCTGCAGCAGGCTCAGTAACACAAGTGATCAGGTTTGTGATGTAAATCACATATATATTACTTAATATGCTTGATGGCAAGCTGAATATGAGTCAGCAGTGCCCTGGCAGCCAGGAGGGCCAAGCATGTCTTGGGAGAATCAGGCACAGCATCACCAGCCGGGCAAGGGAGGGGATTGTCCCACTCTGCTCTGACCTGGGGCGGCCTCACCTCGAGGGCTGGGGGCAGCTCTGGGTGCCACAATGTAAAAAAGAGATTAAACTATTGGATAGTGTCCAAAGGAGGGCAGCAAAGATGGTGAAGGGCCTTGAGAGAAAGCCATATCTGGAGCAGCTGAGGTCACTTGTTCTGTTCATCCTGGAGGAAACTGAGGGGAGAGCTCATTGCAGTCTGTAACTTCCTCGTGAGGGGAAGAGGAGGGGCAGACACTGATCTCTTATTTCTGCTAACAGGTCACAGGACCTGAGGGAATGGCCTGAAGTTGTGTCAGCAGAGGTTTAGATTGGATATTAGGAAAAGGTTCTTCACCSTGAGGGTGGTTGGGTGCTGGAACAGCTCCCGAGGGAAGTGGTCACAGCCCCACCCTGAGAGAGCTCAAGGAGAGTTTGGGCAACACCCTCATGCACAYGGTGTGATCATTGGAGTGTCCTGTRCTGGGCAAAGARTTGGACTCTCTGATCCTTGAGGGTCATTTCCAGCTGAGCTTATTTCATGATTCTGTGATGTTGTGAACTGTGAAACTAAAGGAGGAAGGGAGTTAAGGGAGCAATTTTTCGGCATTTCTTGTGCTACAGAAAGCAGGGGTACCCAGTGAAAAGTAAACAAGTTTAAAGCAAGCTAAACCCACTGATTTTTAATATTATACATGCTTGAATGCTGGGGTTTTGTTTCGTGGGTTTGTTTTGGKTTTTGGGTGGGTTTTTTTTTGGTCAGTGTTTTGTCTTTAAAGAACAGTTAAAAATTATGGAACCACTGTCAGAGACTGTTAAATAGGATGGTCCTGATGCAACCTCTGGTTCAGGATGTCTCTAARTTGCAGACTGCCAAGAGCAAGAGTCAACACCMTGAAAACTTTATTCCATTTTTGGCCTGTTTTSACATTTTTCCCCTAGCAATYCTTTATATGCAACTGTAAGAGACAGAAAAACTAAACTAGAAATGGGCCTCTGGCAGTTCTCTTAGGTAAACCTGTCTTGTGGATTTTGGGATTACATCTGGCCTCTTTATTTGCTGTAGATATCAGGAGAAGGTTCTTCACCCAGAGGGTGGTTGGCACTGGAACAGCTCCCCAGGGAGGGGTTCACAGCACGAGGTGTGACAGAAACATTTGGACAATGCTCTTGGGCACATGGTGTGACTCTTGGGGACGACACTGTGCAGGGCCAGCAGTTGGACTCGATGATCCTTGAGTGTCCCTTCTAACTCAGAACATTCTGTGATTCGGTGAGAAATGGCTTCTGTTACAAAGGAGGCTTTTCACATGCACCATGGACCAAAAGGAAATTCAGAGGTTCCCTGGAGTCAGTGGAAATTGGTATGTTTTAAAACTGAACTTCTTTTTAATTAAATGCTAAGAGGGGGAGCGAGACCATTTTCCAGGGGCTTCCAGAATTATAAGGATGCAAACCAGAGCTATTTCTGTGAGAATTATGTTACCGAGTCTAAATCCCACAGAAAAAGTATGAAATGATGTGTCAAGCAAAGTTTATGAATCCCTTAACTTTGTATAATTATATATAAAGTTAACGTTCCTATCTTCTAGTTTCTCTGTTTACTAAACTTAAAACCAACAGATTGATTCTTCTTCCAATTCAATGTAAAAAATTAAGTGAATCCCTATCTCTTACCCCATCTCTTATTCAGACATGTTTTACAGTAGGTCAACCTCTGTATTTTGAAATTATGCAATAAGAACAAAATTAAATGACAGCAGAATCATGACAATAAACTTTTCTGAAAGATTTTTTCAGACATTTAGAAACAGCTGTCAATCCAAACCATAAATTTGGATGATACTACCAGGCATGCTCAAAATTTAAATGAGAAATATATGAAGACATCCAAATAGGGAAGTTCAGTGATTAATTATTCATGTACAGAAACAAAACCTAACATATATCTTAGTTATACATGTACATATAAAACATATATATATATATATATATATATATGTATACATGTATATAATAAATTCGAGTTCAGTGGAAAACTTCTTAGGAATGGAACATACTCTGTTTCATAGGACTCCGAGAGTCTTCTCAGGAAATAACTCATGTACCAGTTATTAGGATAAAATGGGTATACAGATAGACACATCTATTAAAAGCTGTTTCGTATTTCTTCTGATTCTCTTTTCTTTCCTATCCGCAGAAGAACTGTTTGATATACTAATAGAAGGGTTTAGAGTATCTGGGGTTTAGCTTGTACTTGAGAGGCTGAGTGACAGTATTTCTCAGTTGCTTTGTTTTACAAAATTCTAGGGTGGTCTTTTTGCAGTCCTGTAAAAGGACAGTCTTTCTGACACACACATTTTCTGTCCTATGCATATATGAGGGGGTGGTGCGTATGAAAAGCAGTTACTTTCCTGTAAATCCAAATTCCTATGTTCATTCTCACACAACTAGAACAGGCCTATTCCAATGTTTGCATTTGGAAATAAAAATTGAAATGCTATCTTTTCCCTGTTCTTTTTGCTGCTTCGAACAACAACAAAAATTCTGGTTTATGCAATAAAACTCTAAGATCCTGAACTTAAGAAGCAATTATTTTGAAGAGTATTATTCCCCCATTCAAAGTATATTTTGAAAACCTCTTATTCTGAGCCAGCCGAACAGCTGCTCAAAAAACTTCAAAGTACAATTTCCAGATCTCAGTACAAAAGAGCCACTATGCCAACCGAAGAAAAATTACTTGCTAATTTAAAAGTTATAGTGATTTTAAATTAAATTAAATTTTGTGCAGTATTTAATTTTTCATTACTCTATGTGTGGACTGGAACAATCTGTGAACAAAGCTGCTAGCTCAAAAAATAACTGGGTTTTAATGCTACAGAAAGAAAAATGCTTATTGCACTTTGTGGGCTTTTGCTGTAATGGTGTTTGAATGCATATAGCTAGACAGAATTTGGGGGCAAAAAACACATTCTTAGGGTGTGCTTATGTCAAGAGCTGATGTCTCTGAAAGAGAGCCTGTTTTTTCTAACTCTGACAGATAGTACAATGAAAGACAGGCTCTCTTCCTACAGATGGTATGTTTAAACAATTGCATTTATTTATTTTAAAGCATCCCAAGAAGAGGTACTTTATTAGTCTTTCCTACAACTTGATTWACARTACAACATTTCCATTTTTTCTTTCYTTMAACAACACTGAAAAAGCATGAAATGATCCATCAAGAAAGGCTTATGAATCCTAACTTCCCACTGTTCTGGAGATTTGCTGTTACAGGTATTAGAAGGCTAAACGGTCAGACAAAAACCCAGATATTTTTTGCCATCTAGGGAGGATTACACCCATTCTAAAAGGAGGCCAAGTGATCAAATTCTTCTTTTTACACAGCAAACATTTAATGAGCTAGAATTTTTAACGAGCTTTTTGTCTATTTATATTTTCTTTGAGTGAAAAAAAAAATATTAACAGCTCTAAAATAAGTAGTGTCTCTGTGTTATTTACCAAATTATGGTGGATGAAGCTGAAGTCCTTTGATTATTACTTTAAAAAATATATTTTAGTATAAGATCTATCTCATCCCTATACAAAGTTGTATTAGAAAATCATGACTTTTCTTCTCTTACTGACATGGTTTTTGCCCTCCTGCTGCTGATTCCAGTGCACCTGAAGTAGTCACGGAGCCAAGAATCCCCTCCACCATGGCTCTTTGCTAGTGAACCAAGGTTGGCATAGCAACTTGGGATACTACCGAAGCAATCTGCCCTAAGGGATTTGTCAACTGCAAGAAGTCTGAGGTCTCCATGGTTTTCTCTTCTGCACAGTTGAAACTGCAGTTTGAGTAAACAGAAGCCAGAGGAGTGAAATGGGCAATTTTTGTTAATTGTGAGTCAGAGTTTCCTTCGGCCAGATCAGATCAGGCTCAGCACTCAGACACATGACAATGCTCCTGGTACTGTGTCTGTCATACACCACAGGCTGGGCCTCAAAACTTATCAGTTACAGGGCAGGGCACTCAGATAATCAGAATAGATGCATCCACTGGGAGATTAGCAGCTTAAACCATGACATTGCCCACAGTCTTAAACACAAACAAAACTACTTTGAGACAGAGGACACTAAAAATTCAGAGGGCAAAGACCATTGTCAGATTGAGAGCAAAAACACAGGGCAGTGTTAGACAGAAATCACATAAATCAGAGATGCTCTGCCAGGAAGGTTGGCGTGTAGAGGATTAAGAATGAAGAAGCACTATGATAAAAATGGTATTTCAGATTGTGTAATAGGAAAATAGCAGACCAAGAGAGAGTTCAGATGATAGACTAAAAGGAAAGCAAATAGGATAGGATTTGCCTTGTAAAGGGATGAATGTTCACAGTCTAAATTGTAAAATTAATAAGAGATTAAACAGGCTTATAATTCAATCACAACCCTTATTATTCTTTTTTAAAAAAAAATTACACTAAAGGGTGATTGAGATATACATAGAAGGAAACAGAAAAGCGGAACTTGGGTTTCCTGTTCAGGCTTCGAAAGATACTGTTGATGAGCCAGTCATGATCTCTAAGCAATACTTATTATTTGAGAAAAATAAACGTACATTCAAGTAACCCAACATATTCCATGTAGAAACAATGATTTGGGGGTTTGGTGCCATACTAGCGTATTAGGACAATGACATCATTAGAGGCATCTTTCTGAATAATAATTTTATACTCTTAAGAGCAATGGGTATGTCCATCCCAGCTAATACTCAGATTTTTTACAATACTGCATAATGCAGAAAACAGCAAACTATTTTTAATTTTACAATACTATATTATGGAAATAAATGTCATTAACACATTTTAGTTTTTAGCTTTGAGGCAGGAAATCTGATTAGTCATTTTCCATTTCAAATATCTTAAAACTTTGTCTTAAAATTTACTAACCAGCAGGCTATAATAGTAGTTCATTTGAGCAATATTTCATATGTTGCTCCTGTTTCCCTCTTCACTTTTATTTTTTAATTTCCTCAAAGTCACTTTTTTCTGTCTTAGAGACAAAAAAAAAATTCTTTACAATTTTTGTATTTGTTTATTTGTATTTGTATTATTTTTGTATTTGTATTATTTACAATTTTGTATTATTTTAATTTTGGTAAAAAAAAATTATTTATCCACAAATAACAAAGTTATTGTGTTATTATTATCATAACCTGCCAAGGTGGTGAATTCTCTCATAACACTGTAAATTTCTGAGACAGTTTTGTAAGCATGTATCATAGGATACAGAAGGGCATCTGATGGAAAATGAAGGCTCAAAAAAATATCTACAACCTTTTCTTCTTCCTTTCAAAGTAAAGTCTTACTCTTTAATTAAAGTTCTTTGCTATTGTTCTTATTTGTTCATGTTTTCTCCATCAGAAAAACATTTACCTTAGATTAGATAGTGTTCAAAAAAACCAACACTTATGTCAGGTATTTTTAAACTGCAAGATTTAAAAAGTGCAGGACTCTACTTAACCAAATTTTGGTTGGGAAAAAAGAAAAACACACCTCAAAATAAAGATGTTGCCCTGTATCTCAAAAGAACCTTGGAGCCAAACCTGGGATGCTCACAACTGTCTGTCCCAGAGACAGTGAAAATATTCTTTCTTAATATTAAACTATTTAGAAACAGAGTTGGCATAAAACAGTTAAATTTTATCTTTTAAGTTTGAAATTACACTGAGTCATTCAAGAAGTAGTCATGTTTACAGGCATCAGTCAAAGTCAGAGAGAGAAAAAATATACTATTAGGATGAACCTTTATACCACTCAGAGCCATTAGTGAACATTAAATTATATTGCAAACTACTAAGAGAAACCTTTAAAATTTTCCCATAATTGCTTCACATTTAAGGAAAAATATAGTTTTCAGATTTTTCAGTAATTGTTTTGTTTAATGAGAAAATGAAGTGATAGTATCATATTCTGAAGTTATATAAATGCAACTTAGAAAGCAATATATTCTTAACTTTTCCTATTTCTTTTGGTAGAATATAAACTAAACTTCAAGTTTCAGGTTCTGTGAACATAACAAGTTAGATGGAGTTAGAATATCCACAGTGGAAGGAAGCAAGATTTTGAAGCAAACAGTCCTATAAACAGCAGAAAGAGTACACAGAACTTTATTACTGTTACAACAATCACAGAAAATAGCTATCTTGGTTTTTTATCTTACTCGTAAATTAAAATTATGAGTAAGAATGCAAAGAAATGAAAAAAAAAATCTGAGGGATTACCTATAAGTATGCATCAGTCAGTACAGAACTGCAATTAATCAAAACACTTAAAACCATTTAAAACCATTCAGTAACAAGGGATTTGATAAAGAAGGGTCTTTTCTTTTAAAACCATTTTCACTGTATTTTTTACTTTATATTTAAAGAAAAATAGTGGAAATTCAACAGATGCCACAACTTTTTAAGCTGTTTTGTCTTGGTGCCACACTTCAAAACTCTTTGAGAGGTGAACTTGGAAGATAGGACAATGACATTAATAAAACTATTTCATTTACAAGGAAAACCAGTCAGCATTTAGGTTAAACGACACTCTTTAATAGTTGTTTTCTTCAATGGGTATTCAGTTAATATCTGTTTAATGTCTTTACAACCATGAGTCATTACGGCAGCAAAATACAATGCCACAGGTCATATATAGAAAAGCATCCTCCCTCTAAATAGTACTTAAGTTTAAATTTAATTTTGAATACAATCATGTTTTGCAAAAGACCTGTCATGTTTTACATTAAGACTGCTTATAATGAAAAAAAAAAAAAAAATGGGAAGAAGCACTGTCCAAAATGTGGATAAAATTCAGCTGCCTTGTTACAAATCCTCAATCAGCAGGTCACTCAATATATACATCAACCATCAATGAAGCAATTACCTTGGGTTGTGTCATGACTGTGACCTTCTTAATTTTTTCATGAGAGGAAATACAAGTAATTTTATTTCTTTTGTAATTTGCATTTCTTTTGAAATAGAAATTAAAAACATTAATATTTCATAATTATAAAGATTGCAAAGCCTTGCAATTCCAGAAATTCAAGATTTCTGGAAGAAAACTGAGCTCTCTTTCAGGTGACATTCTACCATTCAGTCAGATCTGAGGTTCTCTGACAGAGTTTTTGGAGATACAGAACTGAAGGTAGCAGGAAGATAAGGACAGCTTTTAGCCTCTCAGCATTTTGTGTTCTTTGTCTCCACCTTCTGCTTGGAAAGAAAGTGACTTAAGGGAGTTAAGGTATTGCAATTCCTAATTCATTTGGAGAAATCTGGGAAACAAAGTAAGTAACAATGGATGAGAAAGTCTCAAATACAAAAGGCAGCAATAAGATACTGAACATGTAATCAGTTGTAATAATCTTATGAAGACAGGCTAAATGACCATGTGTCATCAGATCAGTGCTTTTTGCCAATTTAGATTCACTATTCAAAAACTAAATGCAATAATAAATAATCCCATAAACTGGTTATAGACTCTGACATTTGTTGGGGACAAGAAGAAAGATGGGGTCGAGTCACAACCTGGGTTTGATTTTTCTTGATTTAAGCAATAATTGAAGCAAAAATGGATAATCGAGTAACCCCTTCTATTACAAAAATTGCAATTGTACTTCTCTACAGTGTTCTTGTGGAAAACAGAAGCAAGTAAAAAACTCCAGCTATAAGGACAAGACAAAACCAAGGTAAGTTAAAAGAATAGCCTGGATTTATAATTTCAGAATGTCAGCAGGGTATGCCACCAGAAATACTTAGAAAGTAGGAAGAAATAAAACTTCACTTGAGAAGGAAAAAAAAAAAAAGGAGACAGAAGATACTCAAAGGTACAATGGTCGATTTCTGTGATTAACAATTTAATTTACTTCACAATTTTTTTTTGTTGTTGTTGTTATGCGCCTCTTTCACAACTTTGTTTAAAGAGCAACGTTTTCAAGTAACTTTATTTTCCCCAAAGTCTTTCTTGAATAATTAGAGACTTTTTATTGAAAAATAAAATGGATTAAAATTTTTTCACTGTAATTTTTAAGCCTTTTAGAATTCTGCTGCACTGGCAGAAACAAAATTAATTTTTCATTAAAATTCTGCTCCCAAAAGAAAATGAGTAGATTCCCCATTGACAAACACAGCATATGCTCTTATTTTAATAAAAGCATACTAAATTCTAACAAATAATGAAGCCTACCTGAAAAACAGCCTGTTTTAAAATTCTGTCTGCCACTATTTTCTGACATTGTCCATAAATAATTCATGAACTATCAAACTGACTTGTTTATCATAATGGAAAAGGAAAAACATAATCCAAAACCAAGTAAGTTAACAAGAGAAGAACTGAAAACTAAAAACTGAAAACTAAATTAAAAAGGGAGAATTCAGATTTTATCAAAACAGAATAAATGTATTTAAAATGTTAAGCGCTGCAAACTGGCAAGGTATGAGCAGATGTACATAATTTGTAGGATGTTTAGGTCCTATTTAATGCAAAAAGATTTTTTTTTACAATTACACCTTAAACCCGAAGATGGAGCTCTTGACCCGTTTATTTAAAAAGAACTAGAAAAAGTGAAAACAATGCAATTACCGAAGGAAGATACTGTAGAACTTCTGGATTTACTTTCTCAGTATTTCAATTACATTCCATGCTAAATAGTGAGAAAATCACCTTAAATACTCTTTCATGTGCATACACATTTCATTGCACAGCAGCCAATTAACTCAGCAAATGTTTCTGCCCACCTGTGAATCCCAACTCAAACACTCCTTCCCTCACATTTGAAACCGTCTTTCAAAATTTTTTAAAAACGTTTTTCAGATTTCTTAGTGGAATTCCTTTGGAATTGAAATGGTACTCACTGCGGAAATGTCTAGTATAAATAATTTTCCTATTCCTTCCCTGTGATGAGGTAAAAGACACTATTTCCATAGGGGGGGTAAATGTATCAACAAGTCATTAAGTCCCACAGAAAGAGCCACAGAAAATAAAATACAAGGGAACTGCTTAAAACATATTTTAAAATCATTAAATATATTATTTAATCACTTCAGTCTGAATCTGTACATAACAAAAAGTGGGAAAAATCATTTGTTTCAATAATTTTGGAGAAAAAAAATTAATTTCTGAATTAACTCCCTAAGTTTTTTAAGCAGTCAAATACACCAGAAATACATAGGGTCTGATTCCTCACTGGCTTGCACTTCTTACAGACATTGTACGAGGTGTGAACAACAGTTCCTTTTGCAGAAGAACACAGATGAAGAAAAATAGTTTCCATCACTGTCATACACACAGAAGTTTGGGGCAATTCACCCCCAACTTCAGGATAGTTCAAAGCTCCCAGTTTTATATGTCCATGTCTCCAAAGGGTACATTTGACATGTAAAATATCTGTTACTGGGGGATTCCTTGGGCAACTTTAAAATCAGGCTGAGTTAATTCAACAAATTTACTATGAATTTATGCCACCAAAACAGGCCAAAAGAGCTGCAGTGAGTTAAATTCAAGTGTAAAATGCTAACACCCTGTTCAATGCATTTAAAATCTACTTGGGCAGCTGTGCGGGTACTGCTTAAACACAGAGAAACCGAGCTCTTGTCTTTCTAGGGGGTTTTGCATATTGGAGAAGAGTCTCAGCTCAAGGTAAGAAATAGTCGGTGGATTCAACTCACACAGAAAAACAAACCTTCCTGCTCTGCCCTGAAGAGGATGTTACAATGGACTCAGGTAAAGAGTCTCTTCTCACTTCAAAGGAGGAATCAGGGTATATTAGAACAAATTAACATTATTCCTATTCTCATTAAGTTGAAAGGAAATGCCATTAAACCCCCTTAAAATTTCACATCAAGTACATTCTACTATTTCATAAAATATTCTGTTCTGCATCTTATAACCTTAAAATAAGCATTAGCGTTACAAAAGCAGTAATCTTCACAATAATGTATCACAAAATTATATCTGAATATTGCATTGGCAGGAAAGAGTTTAGAATGAGCTTTAAATAATTAAACAGTTTATTAATTAATAAAATGCTGTG
Organism: Malurus melanocephalus; assembly: GCF_030028575.1. Taxonomy (NCBI): domain Eukaryota; kingdom Metazoa; phylum Chordata; class Aves; order Passeriformes; family Maluridae; genus Malurus; species Malurus melanocephalus. Next base: position 1,905,600 of record NW_026623365.1, read on the forward strand.
ATATTATAATGTTCAATTGGCATAGTTTCAACTCATTTATTTAGAAATGAAAACTCAATAAATTGATAGGAAAAGATTTAAGTTATGGTAACTGCTAAAAGTTTTTTCAAACTTTTTATATTTTGAGACAATTTTTATAAAACCAAAAGATTAAATAAATAGCAATTCTACTTACTTAAATTCTTTTTCTTATTCATGCTAATAGTGGTTTTCTAGATCCAAGTATTTTAATTACAGCTGGCATTTCTAAACTGCCTATTTATGATAAGTGGTGTTCAGAAATATTACCATTTCTATTACTTGTGATGTTAGTGTCATACAGGAGAAACAACTTCAATTTCTAATCTGTCTCAGTTAAATGAAACCTTTAGACAAAAAGCCTGCAAGAAATTTACTATACTGGGTTTTTCAAGTGGGTCTTTATATTTTCTTTCTGACAGTTATACCCCTCATGTGCTTCATAAGTTCAAAAATAAACTTTTATTTATCATACAGCATGCCAAAGTTAAAAATGTAGTATCTTTTCAGTAAGATAAAAACTTCCTTCAGATGCTCAGAAAACTCAAATGTAGCTAAGACATTTCAGGAAATATGCTCCACATCGTCCTCAAGAAGTTAAATTAATCAGTTAAGGTAAAATATATGTACCTAAAGTGTCAACATTAGTAAGTTAAAAAAAATAACCCTAACAAAAACAAATAAGCAAACCAAAATTAAAGAGTTTCATGTTCTTTACATCAGTCTGAAACTCGGATTATATTAATAAGACTCCAGTGCAATAAAATTGAAGTGTCTTTTTTGCAGCAGACAATGTCTATTTGGCTTGCTAAAACCAAAGACAGAATAAGTACTGTGATGTTTTAGAGAGTATATACTAAAATACTGAGTATATACTAAAATACTGTGTTTCCCTTTTTTGTCAGAAAGTAGAACT
>NW_026623366.1:0-33215 GCF_030028575.1 Malurus melanocephalus
GCCAGCCCCCAAGGCCAGGACTACAGCTTAAGCTCTGAAACTCACAGAAAAATTTGCCCATCCGCTACTCAGGACTTCCATACCCCAATGCAGTGTGAAAGGAGAGGTTGGTGCTGAACCTGCCTGCTCTTGGGAGTCTCTCAGGCATCCACATGCTGCTCTTTGTACTCATTCCTCTCCAGGTCTGACGTCCACCCAGTGCTGAGTTACTGAGCTGAATTCTTTCACACACTTTCCCAAGTGAACAGGACACACACACACTTTCCCAAGAGCTAGRAAAAAAGGAATTTTTWATGTTTTCTARRTRTTTCCATACAGGTSTTCCCAAATTTTTGAGCAGGTATGYCTGTACTCATTTGGTTTTYAAAARTTCAGCTAAAYGCCTGTTTAAGAAYGTTAATGTTYCCAGGCAACAAAAGAACTGATTATGATCTCTACAGTAATTTTGTTTTCATGTATTAAAATGAACAAGTGGTGTTCTTTGATTTCTAAGTTTTCCATTACACTTCATTTCAATAAAATCACAGTAATATTAGGAGGGGGAGTTTATGTCATTCAAGAAATAAAAGATTTTAGCGAGATCGTTCTTTATAATTTTCTAGTTTGTCTAAGAGAAAATTCAAAGCTTCTCAAATCAAAAATGTATTTTGCTGATCTAAAGAGACTGAAAAACACTCTTTATCATCAAAACAAGTCTTGACTGTGCATTATACTATAGTGACTCTCTTCAAAGAAAATGGCCCAGGTGTAAGTAATTACAGCTTTTGCTATGTTTCTATGTGAGTTTGGACAACAGGGTATTATTCCAATATTGCCTTATCTTCTTGTGAATGTGTATGTGTTGCACACAGTGTATCAGTATCTGAAGAGTCGATCTATTATAGTTCCTGCAACAAAAGAAAAATTTTAAATTTCTATGCACAATAAACAAAAGCAAACAGGATGAGTTGACAAAAACTTCTTTGGTTTTTTTGATAAAGAAATTCCCCACTGCAGCAGAATATTTTGCAATCAAAATTTTTCAGGTTATCTGTATTTTGAAGTTACTCTATCAGAATTCTCTACAGTTAATTTGTAATATCTTAAATATCCTGTGTAATTTTTCTGGCCTTTATGGCAGATTGCACATAATTTTAAAAGGTCATGTCAGGGGAAATGTTTTATAATGTATATTATTATCTTATTTTGTCACTAAGAGCTATTAATCTCAATAAAAAATGCTTTGTGGGAAAAAAAAAAAAACAAACATTGCCACATATTTTTCTCCATGGTTGAGCTCTAATTATTGCCACAATTTTTTCCTGATTTTCACAAATATTAACTTAAGAAATAATTACAACCTATAGCAAATTAGCTCAGTTGGTGAGAGCATGGTGCTAATAACACCAAAGATTTTGGGTTCAATCGCAGTGCACACCATTCACTTAAGAATTGGACTCAATGATCTTTGTGGGTCCCTTCCAACTCAGAACATTCTGGGAATCTGTGAAATAAAAGGAAGGTGAAAAACAGGTCTGCTCCGTGGATGAGCAGATTGAGGTTTGAGAATATGAAGGTGTCAAAGAACCTCTGGAAGAACAGCAGCATTTTTACCTTACAAATAAATTATGAAGGTGAAACTAATTTGGATATGGCAGATTTTGAAAGCTGCGAACAAAATTTACTACTTAGCACTGTAATAGTACTGGCTCTTCTAAAACTTTATAACTTCCTTTTAAAGCTGAATAAAGCCATTTTACATTCTGCTTATTCATTAGATATTTGCRTCAGTACAATGGCGAGTAGTTTAGAAGTTGGAAGGGGGATACATAGGTGATTCAATAATTAATGACTCTGAATGATAGAACTAATATAGCAAACTTCTGAAATGTCAGTATGCAGGATGAAGCTTATTAGTAAAACATCCTCTTTTTCACAGAGAAGTTAATAATTACTGCTCAGAACAACAGAGTACAAATCTAAACATTTAGAGATAGTAAAGAATTTTAGATCAGTTGTGATGTCTCTTGCTTGTGTTGCCATGTGGAAACCAAGAAGAGTTGCTGATCATGGATTCTCMATTTCCACTTGGATTATTAACTAGGACTCAGCAGACTTGGTTATGATCTCATACTTTCGTTTACCTGTACCCAGACATGACAAAGAAAATTCAGTGCTAATGGCCCTATGCTAGATACAGTTTTAAAGAGCACATTTAACTTTGAAAGGATCATAAATCAGAGTATTCATATACATAGTGTGCATATTTTTCTTACAGCTAGACAAGTTAAACATCATTATTTAGATCTTTTCAGGTGAAAGATGAAAGTAAGCGAATGGTTGACTATAACTCCGTGAAAAATAATGGCAACATGTAGTGTAATTATAATAGATTTGCAAAGTAAACAAGAGCAATCATGAAGCAGTGGAAGAAATGCCAGAAAGGCATCTGGTCCTGGTCTCTCCCTTCATAGTCTCTCTGGACTGTTAGAGCTGTGAAATGGGGAAAAAATTCTTCATTGGAAAAATTAGCCATCTACTTTATACCAAAAAAGTAAGTCGAAATAGCAAAGAGACTGTATCTGGCGATGGCTTCATATTCAAAAAGGTCAGATTCCCTGGTATGTTCAGGTTAATGAATCCATATGAGAAGTTTATGGCTGCTTTGAGTCACCAAAGTAGTGCTTTGCAGTCAAAACTCCTCAGTGTCCCTTCCTTGATGCACAGGAAGTGCTGCTTTTTCCACTCTTTTACTGCTTGCATCTAATTATAGGAATTTTTTTTCCACGTAGCTCATGCATCCATTTAGATCACAGCTGCTTTTAGCATACGGAATACCTTCAGGTATGCAATTATTCCAGGCTGAGTTTGAATGAATAATGGGATTTCTAAGCTTCTGGAGAATTTTTTTTTTTTTCTAATCCTGGTTTTCATACCTTTTAAATTTAGAATCTGTTGTCTGGGGTTTTATTTTTTTCCTAAATAAATGCCACTACACTATGTTTATGTAGTGGACTTACCTCACGTCTTAAATTATATGGTAACCAGTATAAAACATCTGGATTTGAAGCAAAGGGGTGTAATTCTGCAGATACACAATATAAGATTGTGTCAGGAGCACTTCTTAATAGCTGTTTAAGTGGTGGGAACACAGAAATTATGTAGGCAGAATAAGATACTTGATGTTACTTGAAGCGTGGCAATAATTCTTTAAATTGCTATCCATTAACTCCCTGCAAAGTCTAAATCATAATTTAATTGATTTCTCATGAAGCACGAAAAATATTACTGTATGAACAAAATGCCAACTTTGTGAATTGGAAAACTCAAAGTAAATGAAAAATAAACAAGATTCAATGAAAAAAACTTGCACAATTCTAAATGCAAGGTTTTTGTTAACTTTTAAGAATAATTTTATATTCTTCTCATGTACTTATCTGCAAATCCTGGATAAGTTTGGAGAATATGGATATCTGGGTTCTCCTGTTTAAAGTATGTTTCCAAATTTTCCTTTTCATGCTTAGAATTTTATCTGGCACAATAAAAATTATTCTTATTTCTGTTTAGAAAATTTTGATATTGCATTTGGGTTGCTTTGACATAAAATAAGGTCATGTGTATTGTTAAATGTATTTTTACCCTGCAATATTATGGATTTACAGACTTACTGTTGATAAAACTTGATTAAACAGATTGTATGCGAACAAGAATGAGCCAAACCCAAATCTGACGCTACTCACTAATAGTTAGATAGTTAAACAGTTGATAAACGTTTCTCATTTCCAATGAATTATGATTTTTTTTTTCTGATTTCTAAATAGAATTTCTTCTAAATCATAAACAGAAACTATAATTAACACTAATGTTACCATGGGAAAAAGCTCTCATCAATACACTAATGAGGTTAAAACGTTGCTGTAATACACATACAAATTTTGCTTTTCTGGACCTTAACTTCTAAAATGAAAACTTTACTGCAAGACAACTTRCATCTTAATTTATTGGTTGCACTGGATTTTCACAAAATGTTTGTGATGCACAATATTTTGTGGTATTCATAATTTGGGAATATATGGGTTTAGACATAGATATTCCCTTAACAGAGCTATTCTGTACCTYCCAAATAAGGATAATCAATATGCTTCTAATGCTTTAGTGTATCTGGTATTATTCAGTCTACAGTATGGACCTAACAAATATTTTGCTTTCAATGCAAACTCAACATTGATTTTAAGTAAGAGAGAGCAATATCTGTTATGTGTTATTAACCACCAGAGCCACAAATCATTATTAACAATGTACTATCAACAGGAAACCTGAGAAAATTAAAGCAGTTTCAACTGCAAAGCTTCTGGGTTTTGGTGGTTGGTGATTTTGTGGGTTGTTTGTTTGGTTGTTTTAGTTTTTGTTTGTTTTTTTTTCTTTGCTGCTATTTATTTATTTAAAGTTTATATTACAGAAGAACAAATTTTGTTTACCAGTTTATCATGTAGCAAAAAATTCAAGTAACAATTACATAAACTAAAAACACAGGCAGTGCCTGATTGTAAGAACAAATCATATTTCAGACAAAACTAATGGAAACTCAAGACAGGATTAATTTGGCAGTAATTTTTTAAGACCTTAGAAAGTGTTTTACAAAAACAAGAGCATTGAAACAAAAGCATATATTTTAAAAGCAATTTTCATCCACTGAGTAACTACATAAGAGGAACTAGAGTTGTGGCTCTGTATTTTTTTCTTTTTTACAAAAGTAAAATCTATTTATTTCACAGTATTGAAGAAAAGATAAAACATTATATGAAAATTACCTTATTTTTCCCTTTTAGTCTGTTTTTTGTCATAAAGTCTTTACTAAAGAGAGCCTTTAAATTTTAATATGTTTCTATGAGATGAAATACCTGAATTCCTCTCAAGATGTTGATTTGATATGGTCTAACATCTTCTGCCCAATTTATACTAAAAAAAAAAAATCTACCCATGGCTCCCTGCAGTGAAATGTGCCAGCTTTAATGATAAAGGTTAAGTGTAAAAGGTGTGTTGCAGTCGAGATAACAGGTCTGTACCTGAAGCTTACTTCAGAAAGTTAATTATTCGTGACCGAAAGGTGGTGTGTAAATGCCTCTGATGCAGGATGTATGTTTGTTGTTTTAGTCCACACCACTCAGCCCTGGGAAATGTTCCTGAGTGGAATCACACAGAACAACTGTTAGTTTTGTTTATATGGCTATAGAGTATGAACYCTGTTTTAAACAAAATGAGGCAACACTGATCTAATCTAGTTGCAGTCTTTAGAAGTAATGAAATTCATTGAACTGTATTAAAAAATCTKATTCCAAAGCATATCGCTGTTTGAAATTTAAAGACAGGATTTTTTTTTTTTTTTTCCCCGGAGGTAGCAGCAGCAATCTGACAGATGCAAACAAAAAAAAATAGAGATATTGCAGTGTGTGATAGAGTATGAGAAAGGAAACTCCTGTGCTCAGGCATTGTGTCCCTTCCACCTGAGTGTACACTGTGAACAACATTCAGCTTTGGCATTACCAGGTTCAGCTGTTCTTGTTCTACGCATATACATTGCCCACTGACTCAAACATTAGCAAAGAGTGAACAAGAAACTTCTAAATAATAGAAAAAGTTGTWGATACTTGGTGACTTAGCTGATAAAATTGTGAATTATGATCCTGCSTGTTCTCAAAAATATAGCATGGATGTTGGTTACCCAGTTAATAAATATAATTTTAGTAACTATGATTATTCTAAAGTTATAAGTTTGTAAGCCAATGCCTTTTCCAATGTTCATTTTAGTMATTTCAAAAGTTGGATGGGAGGGCCCTGCATAAATCCCAGTTGCAGAACTGGCAAATTTGGTACGTAATATGTGTCAAAGCCCAGTTTGTGACTTYAATGCAGTGCTGAGTATTCAGTGAGTAAAGTTATCTTTGCGCTCACCCCAAGACAGTCCTCTTTTCATATTTAGTATGAAAGYAAAGACGTGTTCTAAACTGCAACCATTGCTTGTGCCCCCAGACTACAGCAAAGGCTGGCAGGGATTCAAGTTTTAGTAAGAAATCCTTATGCCATTTTCCACCCAGTTTATTTCCAAAGTGCCACCACCATTAGCAGCAAGGAGTGTGTGTGGTGTCACTGGAGCTTGTGACACTCTCTGTGACATTAGAGAGACACAGAAATTGTGTTGTTTGTGTTTCATACAGGCACTATACACTAGTAAATACACAAAATAACTAATTTGTGCAAAGCACTGCACCATCTGTTTTGTAATTCATTACATCAGAAGGTCATTGTCTCTTTCCTAAAATTTCCGTAGAAAAACCACGTTACTGAAATTTCTCCTTTTGTTTAAAGAAGYTGGCACTTTGACAGGCACAGTCCAAGTTTTGTTTTTTTCTGTGAGTCACTGAGTCATGCAAACATGAAGAAAAAGTTCTTCAGTGTGGGTCCCTTCCACAGGGTGTAGACTTTCAGGATCAGGCTGCTCCAGCCTGGGTCCCCCACAGGGTCACAAGTTCTGTCAGCAAATCTGCTCCAGTGTGGACTCCTCTCTCCCACAGGTACTGMCAGGAGCCTGTTCTAGTGCAGGTGTAGCTGATTTCAGCAGCTACCTAGATAAATATCTGTAGAATGATGTAAGGTTTTTACTACATAGAATTAGAATGATAGAATGGTTTGATTGGGAGAGACCCTAAAGATCATCTACTWCCAACCCCACYRCCATGGGCAGGGATGCCTTCCAYTAGAAAGCTTTCTCAAAGCTTCATCCAACCTGGCCTTGAAGACTTTTCCCCATCCTTTTTATCACTGACATACCTACAGARGCTTTCCTTGTTGCCCTTGACATGCCTGATCAGATGTAATTCTATCAGGGTTTTGGCTTTCTTAGACTGATCCAAGAAAAGCATTTGGAGATGCACTTGAGACAGCTATCAAAATTTATTTATGAAATTAAGAGTGAAGGGCCATTGTAGACTGAGGTTATAGCTTTGTAGGTTAAATAGCTCTGTGAACGTTATGTAGGGGTCATCTTGCCACAGATGGCAACTGGACTGTGAAATGATGGAACATTTGAAAAAAAMCACTGAAGTGTCCTGAGTGGTATTAATGGAAGTTTAACTATCCAAGCAAAGAGTGGAAAATAAAAATGAGAGGAAATAAGACTGAGGGTATGTTTGCGGATGTGGCACACAATTGATTTTCAACCGAAGATGTGCATCAGCTTAAAGGGAAGGAAGTAATAATGGCTCTGGCATTAAGTAATACTGTCAAAGACATACAGTTAAATAAGCTTGTACTGCAAATGGATGATGGCAGAGAAATCTGAAGACAACAATATTTGTTCCTAAATTTTGTTACTTGAAAGGTAAGAAAAATCATCAAAATTTCATCCAAAAATGGTAAAATTTCATTATTTGTACCTGTAAATGTCAAGTGCTGGCAGAGAGACTCTAGAGACAAAGGGGAGGGAGAGAGGGAGAAACATTAATGATTCTTACCCCAAATGCCTTTTTACAGAAAAGTCTTCAGAGTAGAAAACTTTTTTTAAAAGCCCAAGTCCTCTAGTGTGCTTGTGGGTATGTGGGGACAAAACCCCCCTTTTTGAGATTAGCAGCTCAGCYTTGCAGGTCTCCAAGTTTGTCASTGCCTTTCTAAGGAAGAAAAAARKAGAGCTCCCTTACTGCCAGCATCTYATTTGCTCTTTGAGTGGGGGTATTAACAATGACCAGTGAAGGCCAGCCAGTAGCAATGTACACTGAGTGATTTGTTTATTCACTATCTAATATGTGTTAGTGTGCTTTATTTTGTTCTGTTGAGAAAGGGGTGTCTGTGGAGAGGAAGGCAGCTTGCTAYCAGAATCAAATGAAACACATTCTGTCCTGAAAACATTTGGAAATTCATGAGTTGCTTGAGGGACTTGTCAAGTGCAAGGTGAGCTGTGCAGGAAAAAGAAAAGACCACAGTGAAAATTCAGTGAGCACGGAGATATCACAGGGCAATCCTRGAGAAGACCAGGGGGCAGATGTACACTGAGGTCTTAGTGAGGAAGAAATAAGAAAGAATTCTAGGAATCTAGATGAGTCCAGTGGGTATGTTTGCTTATGCACCTTTTTTTTTTTATTGTTGTGTCACTCTGTTGATCTCATTTTTTCTATTCAGGAACTTTGCACTCCAGTTGTGTCATCCTTACTCAATCGTAATGTGCAGACARACCTTAACAGTTTTTTTCCACTTAAATTCTTATTTTAGAGCCTCTCATTTTAGGATAAGATTCTAAAGAGTATGGCATATGAACTGACATACTGAGGTTGCCTCAGAGGATTTCACTTGTGTCCACACATTCAAAGGCTCCAAAATATTATTTGTCTATAATATATGAAACAAAAGCCTATGGAGAGAACATGGCCAGCAGTCTATCAGAAGCTGAAAGTCCCTTGTTTGTCTGCCTGTAATTCCCGATTCTATAAAGGTAACATAAAATTTTTGTTTCTGTTCCAAAACTCTACTCTAGCTGACTATGGCAGATTGTCTTATTTGTTGAAAATTAACTCCCAGATACAATRGATTGCCCAAAAGTTGACCAACACTGTTTTTTTGAATTTTGACCTTAAAGATAGGCTGGATTCTTACCTTTACATTAATCATGAATGCCTCTGAGAAGAGTGCAGAACCATCTTGGTAAARGATCAAAGAAATTTTTTTTTAAAATTGATTGTTCTCTCTTATCTGCTTGGAACAATTGCATCAAGAAATTTTTCTATTAAGTCCTAGATAATCAAATTAGGAATGAAATCAGGCATACCTTAGTCCAAATTAACCTTGAGGACTACAAAACCTTGAGGACCAATGTCAGCTTAGATGGTCTGTGACATGTATGCCACAGATACATATTTCCCTTTAATGCCAGATAACCACAATGGCGGTGAAAGATGTCCAAACACAGTCATGTAGCTATAAATTTATTCCAGGAATATACCTTCCTAATCAAAGATAATCAGAGTYCACAAGGACTAAGTTTTTCATACAGACGTATAGATTGAAGTTAAAACTTAACAGAAACAAATGTGAAGCAAAAAGTCATATTTATTTATGAAAACTTTTTTTTTTTTTTTTTTCAATTTAGTCCAAGATACAAAATCCACAGAAGGTTTGTTTAACTAACTGAGATTCTATAGCTCACTTATTTCTGCCATAGCATTTGCTTGGTTTTTTAAAGTTCTGCTCCTGTAGATATTCAAGGATCAGTCAARTTAACTATTCTGCACATATTTCCTTCAATGCTCATTCACAAATATCTCAGGTCTTAAGTCCTTTGATGGATGCAGTGTTTTTTATGAGGCCTTTAAAGAAAGGTCTTTGATAAGTTTTATATGCCTGTCTCTGACTGCACTAATTAAGTTCACTATCTGCTACAGCCTCACCATAATTTTTATTTAAAAGTGCCAGAAAAGGTAGAGGCATGGACTTTTTGCTTAAAATCCAAAGGCAAATCTTTAAACTACAAAGAGACTTGACATTCAGGCTTTTCTTAGACTGAAAAGTAAAATATCTTCTGGGAGTTTGCTGGTCCCTGCAAACCTGCTTCATCTTTTCTACTGAACCTCTGTATGAGAGGCAGCAGAAGAACCTGGAGGGCAAAAGCAGGACAAACAGCTGGAAACTTGACAGGCTAGCTAAGTGGCTAAGAGAGCCAGCTAGCAGACAGCAGACCAAAACACTGGTGTCAACAGCAGCTCTTTTTTACTCAGCAATCTAATATAAAAAGAGTCCATGGAAGTGATGCCAGACCTCAARTTGAGTCTTATCAGTTGCAAACTCTATTTAATAGAGTCAGGAACTATAAGCAGGCAGACAGCTCATGAAGGTTTTGGTATTTCATTTTCATGTGCTTCTCTGTCTGTTTAAAGAGACACACAAGGAATAGAGAAAACCAGTCAGAAGCCAGTGCTGACAAAAACTGCATAATAAAATGAGTTTCTGCAGTCTGCAACAAAATTGAATAGYGAATTTTCCCCTCTCCAACCTTGTATAGTGCTAGTCAAATAAGGAGTTGCATGCATCAACAGAAGACTTCTAAAAATCACACAGAAGAGACAATTCTAAATTGAGAGTGTACCATTAAGTTTACTGCGTGCAAAATAGCATCACTATCTGATACTTATCTGAGCCAGTTCTCACTATCTTTACCAAATTTCCCAGAGTATGTGGAAATAATAATTTGCTTTGAATAATACAAAGATTGTGGTTTCYGCCAAATGCTTACTGCCTAGGTAGCTCATATGTCCTGCCTAGAGGTAAGACTCATGTGGCTGCAGCCTAATGTCCTGGCTCACACATATTGGTTTAAAAATAATTGCTGTCAGGAGTAAAGTTTTGGGATGTTGGCCTTTGTGCTGGAGCTGTGTCCACTGTATGCAAGTAACACAGGGTGGTATTTGTTGGTGGGGTACAGGGGACCTGCACAAATTGACAAAATGTTTATTTCTAATACTCACTTCTTCAATTTGGAGAAAGCCTGTTCACCAGTAATGTAAGTTGTGGCATTTTGGATTTCAGAATTATTGATGGATGTTTTTCTCCATGCTGGATACTTAGAAGTAAGAAAAATAGCCTGTGGGATAGCAGATAATCTGTTCTGCATTATCTGGGCAAAGGAAGTCTGAGATAATATGACTGGTGAAATGGAAGCTTCAGACAAGGTTTATCAGGGAGACCCTTCTGCTGAGTCACAAAGCTCAGAAAGGACACCCTTGTTTCRAAATGTGCTTCTCAAAGAGGAGGCTAGGAGGAGCTGGATCCAATCTGAGTACCAGATTTGGACAACAGTTTATGTCTAGAGGATTATACAGGTGTGGATGCACTATCATATGACTTTCTCCTGCAGGATTAAGGAGGGGAAACCAAACATAGTTATACRAATCAGAGTATTTCTTTAAATTGATGATGACAATGAGAGTAGACTTTTTTTTTTTTTGGAATTACTTATATATACTTGACACAGTATATATAGTTACAACCACTAATACAGTGCACTATTTATTAAATCAATAATTTCAAAATTAGCTTAGTAATAATTAAGTAGAGATTGATGTTACTCACCCATAGCAACAACCATGGGCAAATCTCTTTCTCTAAATATCAAGGATTAACCCTGAGTGGTGTCTCCCACTTATGGGAAGACTGTCCCCACACACTCTTAGAAGGGGAAAGTTAGGTGTTCCCAGCATTAAAAGGTGGGACTGGGTTTTTATAGCATGAAGTGATTGACTGCCAGCTGCATCAGCTCAACAGCCTTTAGAACATTTAGCAGTACTACTGCTYCTTGGTTCCTTTATCAGAAACTTTGTCTGCCTTGTACTCCCCAGTGCCAGATTCTTTTGGGAAACTGTTCTTCACATCCTCAGAACRTTTAACTTTGTGATTCATGAGTCAACCTGGTCTCRGCATTCTTCAACACCAAWTGCAGCATGACCCATCTTGTCCAACCACCACCAATAACTTTTGCAAATATGTCAAGTTTGAGATGCTTTACCCCAACTTAGTCTGAGCTCCTTGCCACAAATAGCTCTATAAAAAGAAAAAAGTTTATAATTTGGTATAAGAATATATTCAAGTATGTGAGCATRTACTAGTGCTATCAAGCATCAGCATGACAAAAAACCAAACTGGATCCATGCAAACCCRTGCTCTGTATATTAGATTTGCGTTGGCAATAGGCATGACTGATCATCTGGCATCACACACTGTCAGAATCAACCCTGCARAGATTGATATTGGCTGTCCTCTTCATCCATGGCATATTTAAACTGTAATACTGACAAAGTAATGGTGGACAAACAGGAGTTACTGAATGTTACTGAGGAGAGAATGAAGGATACAGCCACATTAAGTTCTTCTTCCTATAACTACATTCATTCTTCACATTCCAGTGTTCTTTATTCTTTCATCCTATTCCTCCAGTTTGCATTTCACATCTCCTATTTTCACATTGCATCTCTTTTATTTCTTTATGTCCCTGCCCCCACATTGCAGATCCCATCCTGCCACATGCCCTGTGACACTCCTGCCATGTCCCACCCCTTCTCTGTCTTTCTTTTTCCTTGGGAACTAATTTAACAGGGTAGGAATTCTGGCAGGTCTCTTCTTCTAACCTGCAAGTTTTGCTGTTTTGCTTAAGGGACATAGGTTAACTCATCCCCTGGGCCAATCCAGGCTACTGCTTGGCCACCTCCACTCTGTAGTCAGGTTGCATGAGTAGAACTTGGCTGAAAGAGCAGAACTCAGCAGCACCCCAGGAACTGCAATTTCTACTTCTTTCTTTCACTGCAGCACCAAAGATTCAGCCCAGCTCCTGTGATATTCAAACTAACACAAATTGCAGCTATTACAGAATTCAAGCTGGTATTTTGGGATGTGTTCAGTAGCCAGATTAAGGCCACTCTTAAGCAAAATCTTTTCTTGAGACTGCAGAAAAGACAGAATTAAAAAAAAAAAAAAAAAAAAAAAAAAAAAAAAAAAAAAACAAAACCAAAAAAAACCCCACCAAATATATGGTAGAAAGAAAAGAAGCTACAAGTAAACAAGGAAAATTATTGAGTTAACTACACCTTATTCATACAAAGATTTTGGTATAAGTATTGATTTTGGTATAAGTATTGGATTGTAAATAATCCCCATGGATTTAAAGGGAATTTTATATCATCATAAAATGAAATATTCCATTTCAAAATGATATTTCAAATATCTTTGATGAGATTTGGGAATCCAGTGTCCATAAGAGATATTGAAATAAATGAAGACTGTTTACAGAGTTGAGATACTTATTCTTGTCCTTTATCCTACAGCGCATAAGAATGTTGAGAGTTAATTAAATAAGAACCAGAGCAGCACCTGACAGGTCTTGGAGTGTTAAACTAAGCCTGAAKGATGTTCAAGGTCATTAGCTGTAATGAGATCATCAACCCAATGCCCTCTGCAGAATTTGTTTTCGGTTTAGCAATTGTGTTTTACGTGTAGTCCGTGCTGATCACCAGTGTACAAGTAATAAGCATTTTATTTCTTTCATTAAATATGCCTTTCATGATGGCAATAATAGGGYCCTACATGCCCCTTTCAAGTGATTTTTTTATCTCTAAGTCAGGTGGGTAAAATATTTCTGCTATTTTCTCGATGTTTCTCACTATSGTGCCCAGATACAAGGTTGTTCTTTGAAAATGTGCTACTTAATGTTTTGTTGTGCTCTTCTGAGGGCCAAGTAACCATGGGGGAATTAGTACAATTACTATTATTGACTTAATTTAAATTAATTATGGTTAGAAAGTCTTTATTTTTCTCCTTCAAGTCTGGGGAGAGGAAACAATATGGAAGTCATAGAGCAGAAGTAACAGATGACATTAATTGTACAGAAAGGTTTCTGTTCCTCAGGAAATAGTTGTCTCAGATTGTTCCCAGAGTTCTTACTACACTGGTATCTATTATTTTAATCCTAACCTGTGAAATAGTCTTCAACACTAAACTGCCTAATGGGAATATTTGTGGCTCTTTTCTGTCCTTGATTGTTCCTACACAATGTAAAGCACATTCTCAGCACAAATCCCACTGGGGCATGGAGTATTGTACATGTAATTGCTAAATATTACAATTACCCTCCAGCCATTGGTACCTTATCTAAATATTCTAAATATTCACTACTATTCAGTCAAGCATATTTTCATCATAGACAGGTTTGTCTATGGGGACAGAATTATAACCAAATTAAATAAAGAAGAGCATAGGTGAAATGTCTATATAAGCAGTAATGTACTGTCACAAAAAGTAATTATTCAGTCAAATCAAACAAACCTTAATATTTTTAATTCAGCAATTTTTATCCTCACAAGGATTGAATTCCTGGAGCTTTTCTTCCAGCCGAAGGCCATAGATTCAATTTTGGCTGATAACACTAAAAATTCCTGCTCATGTCAAAGACTGTGTTTACAGAACATTCATGTCACAATTTGAAAWACAGACACAATAACACTTTTCTCATTGTGGCATATGATTAAATGTGTTTATACTTCTATATCCAATGAATTTCCAAAAAGCTTTATTGTAGAAGTAACCTTCTTAAAGGGCTGGAGGGCTTAAACAAAACCAAAAYGAACAAAACCAAAACCCAACAAACCAACAAACCCCCAAACTGGAAAAGCAAATAAATAAACAAGCCTGTTAGTAGACTTATTTTGGAGTATCATATGTCTTGAAAGCTGAAAGGTAAAAAGACACTTTCAATGCAAGTTGTACAGACACATTCTGGATGCGGAGATCTGTAGAGTTTATAAGCAAATGCCAAATAAATTCAGGAAATTATCCAATTCCAAGCTCTGAACACGTCACCCTAAATCACTATTTTCTAACTGCATTAACCCAATTTGAACTATCCCCCACGACTTGGTTGTAGCTTCAATTAAATTTTCATTTGAAAAACTGCAGTGTAGTTTGAACCCTTTGGCCCACAAGAGTCAAACCAACATCTGCAGCCCTGCAACTCAGCATAAAACCTGACTGCAGATCTTGCAGCTATCTCTATGAAAGATAATCAGTTGTTACTCAATTAAAAATGAACAATGGTATTTCATAAATATTTAAGCTGAGCTTTTTAAAGTTAGGGAAGTAGCACTAAGTGTTAAGCATGTACATTAAAACCCTTATTGTTTTCCCATGGCTCAAGGCATCCATTACCACTAATGCAAATACCCAGAAGTTGTGAATATAGGCTGCTTTCCCTGAGACATTACACTTTGAACATTGATACTAGAAAATGTTTCAGCCAGAAGTAAAATAAATAAATAAAATCAGAGCRGTTTGCTAAATCATCAGATGTTAACACAGTAACTTGCCTGGGGCGTATACGTAATCAACCGATTAAAAGAACATCATGATGCAAGCTAGCAAGCTATCACACTCAGTGCTAATGATGGGGAAAATCATATGTCCCATGTTATCTGAGAAAAAGGAGAAACTCTGTGAAATCGGTGCTCGAATGGAGAGCAGTGGGTTGAGAAAATTATGTTCTGGCTGATTTTTTGGGGGAAAAATATACAGGGTTTTAGGCTTTTTGTTGTTAGATTGTGATTTTAATTTGAATATGCTGTATTTCAATGTTTTTGTTTTTTTTTCCTACTGCATATCTGCTGAATATCTGCAGCTAACCTTGCTAACCCTGGYAATTATGGCCTACAAACTGGTTAATAAAGGCTGTATCTAGARAAATGCTGTTACAGATGCATTTCTGGTATCAGTTAGTTATGACAGAAAATTCTACTGCTTGTCAGGAAGCACTGACAAATACCCTAAGTGTTTAGAAACAGAAAGCCAAAAATCCCCCAGGATCTTCAAAAAGCAGCCTTAAAAATGACATAAATGGCTCACTAGTTGAATTTCATGCAACACTTAAATCCTGACTTTTTTTCCATGTCTAAAAGACTCAATCCATCAAGTGTGACGTAGCATCACTCTGTGGTCTTACTTTACCTCGAATCTAAAGGTTGATTCTACAGCCTCCCTTCTCAGGAAGGAAATTTGATGTTTTCTCCAGCCTTATGAAACWTGCTAATTGCTTTAGAAGCTTGATAGACATCTGTCAAAGTCATTCAATCATGACAAAATGATTGACAAATTGGGGCACAGAAACCAGAAGACACAAATGACAGGTGACCCACTCTAGACACTGCTTTTTTTAACAAGAATGTTTCTTCTCTTCTAGATCTGTGCTCAAAAATTGTCTGCATGTGCCAAGACCATGCAACAATCTCTCGGGGTTTGAGCTGGACAGGCAAACACATACACAGAGGCTTTGTGCAAAGGCTTGATAGTCCTAACTTGTTTGACAAATAATCCAACCTTCACAGTTCCCTGSTTCTCTGAGATCTCTCCCATGAATCTGTTGCTAACCATTGTGATGTCATCCATACCACAACAGCACCTCTCTGGCTGACCCTGCCTGACACGTCTGGCAATGTATTTAAATGTGAGTTATTGAAATGGAAGTAGCAGGCAAATAAAAGACTGAAATCTTGATTCCCCAATTACGAAAATTAACTATGACTGTTCTAGAATAAGTGTAACATGATATTAATTGAATGCAATATCACAGAGTATTTATTAGCCAAACAGGTCTTTTTCTTTGCACTAGAACACATGTTGATAAGCGGATGAAAAAAGGAAAAAAACAAAACGACGTTTACCTGTACTGATCCTGACAGGAGCCCTTACCCTTTAAAATATAGCTGCAAATGGTGGAACTGGCTTTGTTTTTTGTTTATTTTCTCTTTTTCAAAGGAAGAGTGTGAGAAAAAAAACTACTCAGAAAACCAGTACCCAGAACTGTCCATAAAACTGTGTCACATAGCGCAATGCTAGGAAAAAAATGCCCTTCAAGACAGGACACTAAAGACCATAAACTGGATATTGCAAGAATATTACTGGAGAGTGAGGCAGCAAAACACAAGGATTCGCTTACCAACTTTGTAAAACAGGAAACCAAAGTTTTCCTTTTTCATGACTGACAACTTAGTGACATCACTGAGGGAAAAGGAGAGCGTTTATGCAGTGAGTGTTTTTCATAGAATTAAAATATTTACTTGTTTTTTTCAGCTTTTAATTTGTGAAGAGATACCTATATGTTCAAAACAATTTCCTTCAAAAAGAAAAAAAGTTAAAAATTGGGGAAACCAGCTTCTTCAGTAATTTTTAGATCTTTTGTTGACTTTTAGTTGAAATAGGGTTTATGTTATGCAACATTTTAAGTTTAAATAATTCAGGATTGCAGTTAAAAAATATTATCTTTTCTAGCATGGTCTGCTCAACAACTCTTCCTTCCAGTCCATTATGTAGAACATAAGGTAGAAAACGGAGAAACACAGAACACTGRTGGTGCTGCTGGGACAAATATTCTGATGTGTTCATGCACTCCTGGGAAAAGTGATTAGGTAGTAAAAAGCAGTTTAGTTCTGGATAAAGCCTAAAATGCTGTGTTTTCTGAAACAGCTCATGACCTGTGTACAGAAAATTATTAAGAAAATCAGAGAATCTTTCAAAAGGTGCCAAAGAAGCTGCTTCCTTGTTATAAGCATAAAGGCACTGTAGATAAAGAAAAGTGCTTCATCCTGGCTGTCGTGCACTGCTTGGCAAAGCAACTGGCAAATTATTTATGAAAAAGCAGACATATAGAGTTGGACCAGAATGTGACTAAATCTTCTTAGGGCATGACATATCATTCCTGTTGAAAACATATTACAGACTACTTTATATAATGACTTCTGGGTTAAAACCCATGCCATGGCTGTTATGATAAGTGACAAAGTATTTAAGGAAGTCARCAGCTCAGTGGGGTTTATGAAAGAGTTGATGAACATTTTCTGGATCATAGCCCCTTCTAATACTGTGTTTTAGTGGCAGTTTTAACATGCCAACCAGTTGGAAGAAGAAGGCAACACAAGCTCTACTGTTACATCATGTGCAGACAATTGTAGAACGACATGGTAAACCTTTTTATTTGCAAATTTCATTAAAACCTGTATCAAAACTGCTAATTAACAAATTTTATTTTCATAGCCTGGGTAAAAATTCAGTGGTGTATGCAAATTTAAAACTGATTTTGACAGGGAATTTCAAAAGTTTAGCATTAACATACAGCATGAATACCGGATACAGTCCCATTGTGGCTACATGGGTATAACTTTGTGAACAGAGCTAACATAAGCATGAAGCCTATTTTTTTTTTTTGGCAGTTTTGGGGGTTTATTGATTTACTTATCTATCCATTTTATTTAYATTTTGCCTTTATACTGTTACAGGAGTTTATTTGTTGTTTTGAGTATGGAAGGATTACACCTTGTCCATAAATGCCAGCATAATTTGAAYAATTACCCAGAGCTGCTGTAATCATTTAAAAGTATTCAGTAAATGTTATATCTCTGTTGGAAATTCCAATACTTCAGAATTTGTAGATGCTGTATAGCAGAATAAAAAAACAAAACCTTCAACTCAACTATGAAACAAACAAAAAGTCATGTTTATAAAATTTTTCATTCAGTTTAAATAATTTGCCTATGTTAAATACTTTATTGTATATAGTAATATAAGATAAAACATTAAATATAATGTACACTTACATATATGGTTGCTTTCATCCAACCAATAAATTATCATATTAATTTATTTAAAGGTATTCATAAGCAGAAAGAACTGTTATGCTGGAAAATACAGAGCTAGTCGTTGAGGATTATAATTGCCATCACACTTCAAAGAAAAAGAAAATTATCCTTAAACCAAAAARGATCTTATTTTTTGTGTGAATGTGTCCACCACATTAAGAATAACCCACTAATTTTTTAAAACTATTACTGTAAAGAGAAAACTTGCCATCATGCCATAAGCTGGAGACACTCAGTGACATGAGAACTTCTCTAGGCAAAACCCATGTGGACTGAACCAATGAGCAATTAAGAAGAATATTAAACCAGAGGAATCTGCKGATCCCTTAGTATGCTATTTAATTTGCACAAAAAGGGCATATTTTAGAACAAGGATGCTGAAAAWTATTTTTACTAAATCATTTATTTTAATTGCTGTTTAGCAGGAAGGTATATAGATTTACCAATGTTAAAATTGTTTTAGCCACTAGCAACAAGATGATAACATTGAAAGTTAATTTGGGACTCTGGATCTATTATTTGCTACTCTAATTACTTGCTTTAGTGAGCAAAGCAGCCTGAGGAAAATAAGCTGGAATATCACATCAGGAGACTGAAATGATAGAAGCTCCAGGCTAAGTGATCTGAGGTGTTGCCACTTGCAGAAAGACTTTGTATTTTAGGTCTTTTGCTTAAAGTGTATTTTCTCTTCTGAAGATTTTTTATACCAAAGCCTGTTTGATTTCATGACATCATTTTCAGTAATTTCCCGGGAAGTGAGCTTTTTTTCATCTCTTTGGCCTCTCTTCTCACCCAATGATTCAGATTTGAAGAGGTAATAAGAAAAAAGGAAAATTCCCTTTGAAAATATCATTTGAAATGCTTTAATAACTTCTTTGCCCCAGAGTGAATATTGAGTTGTGCTGCTGATTGGCTGGGGGAAGGGTTGCACCAATTAAATGGAGCCTGTTGATATTCTGCAGTGTTTCATTTTTGYRATCTAAAGAAATAGGCAAAGAGAGACTGTTTAATACTAATGATGTTTTCTGAGGAAATAGAAGGATGCCCTTGTACATACTGTGTCACTGTAATAAATAAAGAACCATGCAGARCATTCTGTTTAGTGCTAATTCAAAATAGAAATACATGCTGTAATAGATGGGGCCACTCTCTGTGGTTTCATTTTGATGTGTATTATGATATAAAGTGTTAATGTATCAGAAGTTTAATTTATGATTTGCTCCTAAAACCATAATTCCAATATACATATTCAATTCAAAGTAGCCTTTCTGTTCTCCTTGTCTTCCTGTGCCTTGCTTAAACTATAGAAAGGAATTTAATTAAAGCCCCTACTTATTTCAATAAGAGAAGCCTTGTCAGTTTAATTGATTCTTGGTCAAAGTAGTATTGATTGGATAAAAGCAAATCCATTTCTTTCCCAGCAATTAAAACATTTAAATAGGCTCTTTCTCCCTTTTGATGAAAGGACGTGAAACCACTGGCATCTGTTYCTGTGGTTATTGTTGATCATTAGCAAATGAGTTAATGTACATTTATATTACAGCTCATCTTGTTTTATTATAATATTCTATTACATTCAGGTCTCTAATATCTATCTGTTAAAACCTAGGGAGTCCTGTAAAAAGTYCTTACTATATTCTGGTGCAAAAACTGTTTCAAAGAAGTGTTTTTATTTCTGGTTCTGAGTATTTCTGTACTCTGAGTGCTTTTAGTTCTCACAGAGAATATGAAACTGTGAAGGATGTTGAGCACTKCAGAGTTACCACTTACCTAAACATTTTTTAAAATTATCTAAATTATCTAAATGTCATCTTCCAGAAATCAGTTCTAATTTACWTGCAGGGAAATATTTTAGCAGTTCTAAAGTCCAAAAATCTTCTCTCCAGACCTTCCCCATAGTGCATCCCAATGAAACCTGCATGGAAATTTCTACCTTTAACTTACCACTTCTGTTTGAAGTCTACAATGTCTTTCTAAGACTTCTGAAAACGCTAAGACTTCTCAGGTTTCTGAGATCTCACTTTCCTTAGCAGAATAAGATAAAAAATGAACACTTTTACACCAAAGGGCCACATAGGTCTCTATTGTGTTTCCAGCACCAGCCAATGTTCAGAAGTRCAGTATAAGAAATAGCACACGTAGAGTGATACTTCCACTGTGATATTTTCTCWGTGGTCTCTGATGTGGCMCTCCATGGGCTGCAGGGGCACAAACTGCTTTCCCTTGGCCTTCTCCAGAAGCAGCAGGAGAATGTCTGCTTCACTGCCTGGAGTGCCTCCTCACCACTCTTCCTTGCTGTCTACAGGGCCGTTTCATATTTTCCCACTCATGTCTCACAAATGCTGTATTGCATTTTTTTCCCTTTCCTAAATGAGTAATCACAGAGGCACCGTTGGTGTCACTGCTGGGGTCAGCTCTGASCAGGGGTGGGTYYATTGGAAYCAGCTACATCTGCATGGGCAGCTCCAGGGGTCTTCYCACAGAAGCCACCCCTGCATCTCCCCCACTACCAAACCAGTGACGTGTAAACCCAAAGCAGAAAAATAAATAACACCTGTAGTTTTCTAAAATCCATATATATTTGCAGAAAGCTTTTAAGGTAGTGACACTGGGAGAAGGATGTTTCTGAAAATACATCTGATTCTGGGGCCTGATGTTTCTGGGTATGGAAACAAAAAGAACTTGTAAGGAAAAACAAATGTGGGAGAAACAATATGAGAAGATTTGTAAAGTGTGAACCTTGTTGGTAGCAGCTTCATAGTGGAAGCTCTGCCAGACTGGSGTCCTCTTTTTGCTATCAGCTAGATATCCTTTAATTTGCTTCTACATCTATCTGTTAGGAAGTCTGTTTTAAAAGCTATTATAGGCAGACACTGGAGTAAGAAAAGATCCTAATAAGAAATAAAAAGAATTTCAATAAATTCATTCTCATAGCTGAGAACTTGTGACATACTGTTTGCCTGCTGAAATACATTGCAGTAAGTATATTCAGGACTGCTGGATAAAATGCATCTTTTTCATTCAGATTCCATTACAGGGAAAAAACCAAAAAACTGAACACTTCTGTTTTCATGAYATTATTTGCTCAAATCTCTGTTTATCCTCCTTCAGTCATGTGCAATCAGTAGAAAGTGACTGGGAATGGGCATAGCTGTGTGGTGTAATTACATTTCCAGACATGAGTTTTACACTGGAAATACTGTAGAAATGAATTCTAACTTTTTTGTTGCTGTTGTTTGTTCATTGTTTTGTTTTGTGGGGCTTTTTCCATTTAATATTATCTTAGGATGGTAAAGTAGCTTTATTTCTGGTCATCTACCTGATTGTAATTACATAATAACACAGTCATAGAGTTTGTGTAAAATAATGCTACAAACTATGTAGGAAAGCATGGGCTTATGCTTTTAAGTGTGATGCGTATGGTCTCGTTACAACTGGTAGCAGTATAAAATATGTAATACACTTTGATAAAAGGAATCAGCCACTTTTTTTCAGTGTTAACACTGGTGTGTTAAATGTCTAGGCTTTTAAAAATTGAAACCTTTTCAGCTAACAAGTTATTAGCTCTCTCTAAGTGGTTACCTCATCCTATTTGCTTTATTGGCATTGACCTTATATCTCCATTTAGAATTCTAGGAAAAAAGAAGGCTTGAGTGTGTAATGTTTTTATTTGATGTTTCAGATGTGCACAATACTCAATATTATTATCCAGAGCAAAAAAAATAGTCCATGAAAAATCTACCATCTGGACAGCTTCATAATGAAGAGCATTACAGAAAAAGAAAAAAAAATCCAGAGAAAAAAAAAAAAAAAAAAAAAATTTCTTAGTTCAAATTTTGTTTATGACATAGACGTTCTTCCTTTTAGTCAATGTGTTGGTAAGAAATACAGCTTTTCAAATATTTCGCAAATCCTGACTGCAATCTGTCAGCTGAGATCTTTCTCAGCAAAAATGATGACATCTTCAGAAAGCCTGTGTAAGGTAGGCTTTTGTTTTCCATTACCCTACTGATTAAGTGCAGACAAGTCACAAGAAGGCCGTTACATGAAACTATTTTTTTATTTGAGTAATTTTATGAGCCCCTGCTATATATTCATGAGTTTTCTATATTTTAGCTAGCATTTATGTAAATGAGGAAAAGTTAAACAGGCCAAATAAATACTATATAGCAAGGTTTCTTAAATATTCCTGAAGTCTCCTTATTAAATCTTTGCTCTGTATTTATTTCTCTTGGTATTCTCAGCCTACAGCTGTTTTGTTTTTTTTAAAWGCAGATATGTCCAGGTCCAGTAGGGAGCAATAAAAAGCCACTTTTTTTCTGACAGGCAAGAAGTACACACTGTGCTAACAAGCATGGTGGGAGACAGCTTCATGACTTTTACCTACAAATATATCTGCTAATTCTTTCCCATGTGCCTAGCAGCCTCTCTGTCTGTTTCTTCCAGATATGAGTCGGCAGAGCAGCAGGTGGCAATACCCTATATAGTCTTCTAATTGCCATTTAACTTAGAGTTTAATAAGGTTGCAATTTGTCTAAAATACTCATTGAGATTCGTGGCATCTTTTTTTTTTTTTTTTAAGCACTGAGCAGGGGGCAAAAATGATCAAAAGCATTAATTATCAGTTAGTTATGTCTCTCCTTGCTGCTTTCCCTGCAAATCATCCCTGCCTTCAAACCCCATTCTTCCCCATAAAACCATTCTTTTGCATCCCAGGATTCTTGCTGAAATCAACAGAATGGTGTGACCTCAAGGGAGCTCCTTCAAACAGAAATCTTTCTCAGTCTTTAAACATTTGAAGAATTCTTGGAAGGTGTTTCTCTTTAGTATCTGATTGCTTTATCCTTCCAGAACWTCTACTGCCACTTTACACCAAATGGCCTACAGAAACAATAATTTTGCCAATGGAAAGGAACTTCTTTCTCCTCCAGATCTTCTCTCTCCRCCCCCAGCCCAGCAGTGATGTCTGCACAGTGGAAAACATGCTTATCTCTATTGTCACCATGAAGACAAGACAATTTTTATGAGGAGATACAGGCAGGGCTGTGATGACAATATTGTACGTGGAGTAGCAGAACACTACTACTGACCTAAATAGAATCTTTTGGACACAATGGACTCCATTTGGACACAATTTGGACTCCATTCCAAATACCTGATCATTAACAGAACCAACAGTACCAATGGATATTTAAATAGTGGCATAACAACTCGATTTTCTTTCTATGTCACTGCTCCCCTGAGAGTTAATTTCTTATTTCTCATGCAATGTGAGGGGACTGGTGTGTATGGCTGTCTCCTGGGAGCATCTGTCCACCCATCTGGGTGTGTTTGTGACTGATACTGCTTTCKGGGAGCTCCAGGCACACAGCAGCCTGTGGTGATGTGAGAGGAGGTGGCAGGCTGTGTTTCCTCAGTTTTTTGTTAGTGTCAGATTAAAGACAAGGATAAAAGGTTACAGCATGCTCTTTCTTTTCGTACCTTTTAAAAGTATATTAACCTTCTTATGGAGGAAATAAAAGCTAAGCTGTACCATTACAGTCTGACCTGCCCTTTTAAAATTAGACCTGCTGACACTTCCTGAAAAAATATCTAGAAGTGTTCTATCTACCTGGTTTGTGCTCTATAGAATGCATTTGATTGCAGACACCTTCCTCAAAGGAATCACTAGTTGAAGATTGAATTTATCCCTTGTCTTTATTCTTTATTTTCTCTTTCTGTTGACATCGATTGGACTTCAAGTTTACTTGGCTTCTGATGTGACTGGGAYAAGGACAGGGATTTGGTCAATGATCAAAAAACCTAAATTGTTACCWTCTGTGTATTGCATGCTTGCCTTGTATTAAAAACGATGCAAATCTAGAACATGACTGCCCGCACAGATGTGTCTGCTGTCATTTGACACACTCAGGCTAGATGTCCCAGACATCCACTGCAGACATCTATGGGGCTGGCATATCTGATGGAGAGGTTGCACCCCAATGCCTGCAAGGAGAGGTGCCTGAAAGGCTGATGGCATTCCCTACAGAGTTTCAGATGAAACCAGGTGACCAAGGATAAGCAGCAGAAACATTCTCAAGGCAACAAAGTCAGGGCTTAGATAATGCTCAGGCACTTGACTGGCCAGTGTGGCACCTGTTTGCAGAGGAAACTTTCCTGTTTGCATGGAAATTTCATTTCCATCATATTAGGACTGGTTGGTATTAGGGACCCAGACATCTACTGAGCATGCAGATATCTATGTATAAACAACTAAAGCTAGACCTGAATTTCGTGGTCAGAGCTGAAGAAAGGAGTATRTGTCAGCACAGAGGAGATGTTTTAGACATGGTAGGGAATCTCARATAGCTGTAGGTATGTCTGAGTTCTGAACTGAAGCTGAAAATATTTAGGGCAAGAACACTACATGTGGGTCCTGTCTTACAGTCAGATTCACCTAGGTACCAGCAGCACAGTCAAAAGCCATCCCCCTTTCTCTGTAGACCCACAAATAAACCCAGTACTACACCATAAATGAATGGAAAAAGCATGTGCCTCTGTGCAGTTGTGTAGTGGGAATGAGCTGGGAATGATACAAYATCTAAATATTGCCAATGTACCATAGCTCCCCCATGGCCAGCATACATTAATTGTGTGGACATTCAGACAGTTCTTTCTGCAATATACACCTGGCATTCTTATTTTAGGACAAATCACGCTGCCTGTCGGAGACACTACAGAAGGGAGGTGTGGGGGTGTGGGGGGATGACTGACATGGCCAGATTGTCTTTGTCCAAGTCACAATGCATCCTCACTCCCACAGATACTTTTGGTCCATAGAACAACCAAGGTTCAGTTTTGAGTTCCTCAGTGTTGTGGTTTAACCTCAGACAGCAACTAAGCCCCACACAGGTGCTCACTCAYCTCTGCAGCAGAAGTCCAAAATCCAAAAGATAGTCTCATACTAAATACTGTAAAGAAAATTAACYCTATCCCAGCCAAAACTAGCACAATCAGTAAAATTCTGTGATGTATACCTTAGTCTAAAGATGCATGTTCAGTGTTTTACTGAGTAATTTATGGGTGGTTCTTCATAACAGAGAAATCAAACAAGATTTTGACATTAAATCAAAGTGCAAATTCATGCAGAAGTAGTTGAATTGTCAGAACAAATTCCAGTATAAGCAGACTTGTCTTTATATTAGAGATAAGACCACAGAAATGCTGCAGTCATTGGTTGTGCATCCTACTGCAGACCTCATAATTCAGTGAGGGATCACTTTCTAAATCCTTCTGTCACAGTGGTTCCAATAATCCGGACCATTTTAAGATAAAGTATTTTTGAAAACTCTCAGTGACTTTCTGTCTTTTTTTGCTGCTCTAAATCTGACAGTTCTTCCYAAACACCCTTTTCAATACAGCCTGATTACCCCTGTTTACATTTTCTCATGTTTCTGGCAMCCTGTCTCACAGTAATTAGGGTGGTTGCAGCTGCAGTAGGCATTTCTGCCACGAGTGTCCCTAATTCCTGCCATCACCTAACATCTGCTCACTGATATCCTGCTCCTCAGTGTCTTAATCTCTAGCTCCATTTATCCTTGGGGTAAACATCTTCAAGAAGGTTTTTTTTGTCTGCTCTGTTCATATCAGAAAAGTGAATGCTTTTATTAACTATGATTTGATCTGACACATACAACCAAGCCCAACTGTTGTTCTGTGCAGCAGGCAGCACATTTCTTATTCAAGTGTGTTAATTCACTGTGGTGGTCCATATTATTCCTTCATTGAAGACATTTTGATAATGTCATTATAAATTGTGTGTGTCTAATGAGTTGCATTCAAGGCATTTGCTGTAATAAAACAATACTTTTTGAACTATAATACTTGTTTCCTATATGCAGCTTTTTAAGGAAAAAGTAGAGGAGTGCTGCTTCAGTTGGACTCTGCTGTGTTTTCTAATTTAGTGATTATCACTGAGATTTTACATCTGATATGAGATTATGCCAGTTCAGTGAAGCAACTGAAGTTACACCTGTTCATTCTAACTGAGCGTACACCCCTGACTTTTGATTGCAGAGCATCACTGAGCCTTGCAGTAAAATTGAAAAGAAATGCCTATTGTCATTAAAACCTAAGGAATAGAGAAAAAACAAAAGAGAGAGCAAAAACTTCCAGCAGCACTGTGCTCCTTTGGCTTTCAGAAGACTCAGTGAGAGCTGTCACTGAGGTTTGTTAGTGTAAGAAATACAGCTCATTAGAACAAAACCCCWGAAAGCTTCATAGCTACACCCTAATGATAATGACTGAGGAGGCTGAAAGCACTTTTGGCTTTGGGGACCAGGTTCAGATGATTACAGTGATGTGCACAGTTTGAAAACCTAAAMTGACTAGAATAAAATACTGATCTGTAAAATATTTTTTTTTAAGCCCCAAACAAAGAAAATTTGAAGAGCAGCTTTTGTAACCTAAACCAAATCGTTACAGAGATCATTAAGACTAATCCAATCCTGAATCCTACACTGGAACAAATGAAAATTATAGGGACAAAATTGACCTGTGCATCTGGAATAGAGTCTTTCACAAGGGCAATTTGTTTTATTCTCACACAGGCTTCAATTACTAATGACAAATTTCTGACTTGAAACTGTGCAAAGGCCGCCTTCTCTTGTGAAACTTGGCTTTGAGGGCTTGGGAATAAAAGCTTGACTCCTGGATGATGTTTGGTATTAAAAAAATCAAATTCTATAATATAGATACACAGTTTATAATTTTTTTTTTCATTCAATACCTAATACCTACACTAATTTGAATCATGGTTTTGCCATCTCAAAGTCCAGTTCGACTGTGAAAATTGGTTTTGTGTAKGGAAGGTATGGGACTATATAATCTGAAATCCTTGCTTTCCATRTAAAACTTGCTCACCTTCCTTGAAAACATTAGCAGCTCCAAAACAGTATARCTTTGGACAGCCAAATAACTTTCCTAGCAAGTGCTTTCTCACAGATACAGGCCAAATGATTTTTGCTGATCCTTTTCACACTAATGGATTTGCAAGAGTAGTGTAATGTCAGGGTTATGGGATGATGGAGATGTGGCAGATGTGATAGTCTACCTTTACAAATTAATATTATCAGTGAGGCACAGACTGAAACCACATAGATCTCCCCATAGCCTCTCCCTGAAATGTGTTTCCCTGCCAAAACTATGTATTATGAAGATATAATCCAGCAGATTTTTTTTTTTTTTTTTCTTGTGGGGTCTGGGAATTTTTTCTTTTTTGTCTTTTTTCTACCCTATTTTTTCTGATAGGCTATACTGTGGACAGCTGACTTTGGCAAGCTGCCAGACTCCCACCCACCCACTCTAACTTCTCCTCCTTAATGGGACACGGGAAGAAAATAAAATAAAAAGCCTTGTAGGGCAAGACAAAGACAGGGAAATCCCTTATCAAATACTATCAAGGGAAAAACAGTCTAGACTTGCAGAAAATTTAATTTAATCTCAATTAAAATAGATTTGTATTATGACAATCAAAGACAAATTAATACAACCCTTCCTCCCACCTCACTTCCCTTTCCCAGACTTGAAGTCATTCCATCTCGGACTCTGCCTCCCAGGTCTGAGCAGTGTGGGGTGATGGGGGAGTGCAGTCAGTTCATGAMAATTCCTTCTCCTCACACCATTCCCCTTCTCCTCCATGGGCTACAGTTCATCCAGTGAATATCCCCTTGCTCTGGTGTGGGGCTCTGMACATGCTGCAGTGTGGGTATCTGCTCCAAAAGCTGCAGGAGAATCTCTGCTCTGGTGCTTGGAGCAYCTCCTCTGCCTCTCCTCCTTCCCTCACCCTGCTCTCTGCAGAAGTTTCTGACACTTCTTCTTTCCTCATTTCCACCTCACACTGCTGTGTGGTGGTTTTGCCATTTCTTAATTCTGTTTTCCCAGAGGAACCACCAGCTTGACTAAGAGGCTGAACTGTGTCCCCTCTGGACATTCATTGGAACCAGCTCCTCACAGAGAAGGTGGCTCCATTGGAASCTCTCCTTGAAGAGGCTGCCCCTGCATTGTTCCCAATGCCACCACCTTGGCAGGGTCACACTTAAATCCAGTGGGAGAAGATAAACTTCACTTTAGTCTAGAGAGRAGAAAGACTGAGGCAAAGCAGAGAAATAGCTTTCAAATACAGGTTCAATGAACATCTCTCTGGGATTCAAGCTGGGTCGTTTTGGCCCCAGGTGGAAGAATTCTGAGTGCAGCACCTAGTGTTGGTTTTGAACCATAGCCATCATGGGCACTCTGAAATTCACTTGTGAAAGCATGATRTGTATTAGCCTAATTTCTATGAAGATTTGTGATTTTTGTGGCTTTTTAGGTGACTCATGAAATTCATGTTTGATATTGGAAAATATGCACCCTAAGTCAGAAAAGACTGGTTTTCTAACTCAGGATTTTTTAATATATGCTCTAATATTATGATTATGTGAATTTGGTTCTTGAACCAACCAACCTCTCTGAACCCAAAGAAGTCATGGATTCCCACTCACGAGGTGCTCTAAACCATGGGGGTCTGGGTAAGATGCTCTAATGGAAAATGTCCCTCCTGATGGCAGGAGGGATGGAACTTGATGATCCAATTTTTTTTTTTTTTTTTAAGGGCAAGATCTCAGAGAACAGACTCCATGTTGTTTATTCAGGAGTCTTATTTTGACAGGATTTGCTGTCAAAAGTACTGTCTCATGAGGCTTGTTGTAGATCTGAATGACATTATATCCTCCCTTTTCTATCTGCATCATTGATCCTTTTCCAAGAATGCTGCCAGCTTCAGTAGGAAWCAGTTCATGTACCATGTGATACAGAAAATTAAGAATATATAGATTTGAAACAGTTATGGAAAATGCTTTTTAGTTATAATGTCRAAGTCAGCTTTTGCTTTTCATTCAAAACACTATTAACCCTGTCAAGGATCTAAAAGTATTTCAAYCTGCCTTCTTTTCTACCCATCTTTTCATTCCTTTCTGCTTATCTATGAGATGTCATTGAGTTCTCAGTTTTGCTTTTCCTACTATAGCAAATTATATGGCAAACTCTACCCAAAGTAACCATCTTATCAGTTATAGCTATCATGTGCATCCATAGCAATAGTGATTACTTGTTCAAATACTGGCTAAAGAAGACAAATAAAAGAGAAACAAGCCTTTTCTTTTTATATTTTTTCTCTTTCACTTTTTTTTTCTTTTTTTTCTTTTTTTTATTTATTTATTTTTTAAATTTCATCTTTGCATTAAACAGGACTACACATCTGCTTTACTGTCTCTGCACCAAGCCGACACTCTGCTCTAAAACAAAGCCATCAATTGTCAGTTATAGAATACTATATTAAGTAATGAACATTCAGTAGCTGGCCAGAATCTTATCCACAATCTATATTTTTCTTTCTGATTTGCATCTCTTCACTGGATACCTGGTCAGGTCTAAAAGGATATGTGAGCGTCGTTAAAATTCAGTGGTAATCTAAATTTACTATAGTCTTCTGGGGTATTTCCCCTAAGTTAACTAAGCCTCACACTTCGTGATTTTGTTTACTTGGTTTACTGGTTGAGTTACTTTAATTTTAATTTCTCAATGGATTTTGACTGATGACAAAGTGCTGTGTTTGAAAATTAAATTCTACATTAAAAATGTCGCAATGAAATAAAGCACTATCCAAAACCTGGATAGATGTATCAGTGTTCTTATCATGGTAATAGAAGTTTTATTACTTGAATTAGACATTTTTTTGTGGATACTGAATCGACAGATAAATAGTTTTTTACTATTATATTCCTTTCCATGTTGCTGTTACTTGTAAAAGTGGTGGAAGAGCACMCCAAGAAAACCAAACCTTTCACTGGGTGTGGTTTAGGAATGGTGSTCACCAATTCAGTGCTACCACTCARACYCTTCAAACTGGRAGCTGCTCTCTTGCTCCCCTCTGCTCTCTTTACCCMTCCCTTTTTCCCCAGGGAGAGAAGAATTGGAGGCAMAAAAGGCAAAGATTACAGGTTGAGATAAGAAGAATTTACTGAAACAGTAAAGAGATAAAATAAACAGTAACAGTGACAATACTAATGACAGTGGGTACGGAAAAGAAATAGTTTTCACATGGAGAACCTCCAACAATTTGTCACTTCATCACATTTATTCAACTAGAAAGGACCCCTTCTCCCTGGAAGAGAATCCCTTTCCCTGCCCCAGCAATGATGTAGGGCAATATCAAATACCCTCTGGCTCCTGGCCATGCCCGCTCCCCGATACTGCAAAATAATTAACCCTGTCCTGGCCAGAACCAGGACACCCTATAGCATGCCAGTGTGCTAAAATGTCTGAAATCCTACACATCTGCCTTACTGTCTCTGCACCATGTACTACTTAATATTTCTGCTTTGTCTACTCCTACTGTGTGAGGGGAAGGCAAGGTGCATTCKCTTGTAGTTGTTTCCGTAAATATCATGCAGTTGCTAGTGTCACAGCAGAGCTGGTATTGTAAACCAGAAATGAATATTTATATACCAWAATTCCTAGAGTTATGAGCAAACCYTCATGTGTG
Organism: Malurus melanocephalus; assembly: GCF_030028575.1. Classification (NCBI taxonomy): domain Eukaryota; kingdom Metazoa; phylum Chordata; class Aves; order Passeriformes; family Maluridae; genus Malurus; species Malurus melanocephalus. The sequence continues at coordinate 30,751 of NW_026623366.1, forward strand.
CAACAGAGATAATAATCACCTATTGTGATTTATTTTTTCTTTGACTTTCCTTAGGCTCTTCAGAAATAAGCAATAACAGTRAGACGCCCATGGACTTTCAATTTTTACTTTCACATAGAAATGTTTTTGGTATAATTTTTTTCCCCTTTTGTTTGCAGTTACAGCCACCTGATATATCTTGCCCTGGATAYTTTTCCTCTTCTCCTTCCTCAAGTCCCAGAGACACAAAGCTTTTAGAGTCACCGTGTTAATATTATATAAATGAATAATTCTTGAATAATCAATGCTTTGCACAGTGTCTAGGTCAGATCCTACTGTGACAGCCTTAGGGTTCTGGGTGGTGGTTTTTTTTCAAATAAACCATACAGTAATTCAGTGGTTCAGTATATCAGTCAYGTCTCTAACCATTTCTCCCATCAGATGATGTGAATCTAAACTCTGTTTACCATCTAAATTTCAACTGCCTGAAAATTTTATATTTTTCAATCAATYTTCAGAAATCGGATGCTCTCCTGCTTCATGCAGAAGCTGCTTCTTTGACTTCTTTCTCATYTGGAGAATTGAAACCACCCAAAGTCCATCACTGTTTCATTTCCCTATTTTCCACRGGTTGTTTGTCTCCTCTAGATCTCTACCTGGTATCTCAGCAGTTCTGCCAGAAATCTGGCTAGCTCTGATGTTAACTGTCCTATAGCCGGATCTTTCACTTACATACCTATTGGTCTCAAAACAATGAGTAATCTGGGTTGAAAACTGCACAAAAATGCCAACTAATATATTCAAAGCAAATCAACTTCTGTTATTAATCCAAGAGAGTTGCATCTTGTATATTCTTTGGTTCATCAACACTGATAACCCAAATGTGCACAGTATGGCCTGTTTGTAAACCAAGCTCTGTAAGTTCCAACACTTGCATTTGTAGTGAATAACCTTCCTTTATTTTTTTTTTTCCTTTTTTTCCCTGGCCTTACAAAGTTAACAAGTTCTTTATATATTCTGTGAATTAATAACATAGACCTATAATGTTCTGTGTTTAGAAAGGAAAATTACAAAAAAGAGAATTCTTTGCCTGTGAAGGTCAACTGGAGTGTTCACTAATTTRTTAATTAAATCATAAAGTATGCTTGTTTAGAATATCTGATCTCTACAACAGAATAACTGAATACATGAAGGTCATACAGATAGCAAGATAGAGATCAGTAAATTTCAAGCAAGACAAGAAAATGTGGGGTTTTTTTGCGTAAAAATAATGAAAATTTCTTTAAGTTTATTATTCCTTCAGGATGACATTAGCAAAACATTGCCAAACATTACTGGCTAGATTCAACAGTCTGAAATGACATATTTTTGCTTTACAGCCTGTTGCATGGACCAGCTAGAAAACCTTMTCAATTAGCTGGGAGTGAGGGGAAAAAAATGCAATGCACAGAAGAGTTTTAGAGATACTCATGTTAACATTTTATTTGGTTCTTGCATGAAGTTTAGGATGTTCAACTGCTATTTACGGATGGGGCTGATTCAAAATTGGCAAAAACAACAGAATATTAAGGTAAAGAGAATTATGTATTATTTTTACAAGCTGTAGTGTATATAGCTCTGAGAGCTATCTCATTGAAGAAGAGTTTCTGGCAGTTAAAATTRGTCAAAGATTTTCCTTGGCAAGAAATTATTAAGTAGAATCCTTGAGCTTGAGGGGTTCAAGTGGATTTTGTACTAAGCATTAAATAATATGGTCTACAAGTTCTCCTTGTGAGAGGGATCGAAGTGCAGGTCAAGAAGGAAGAAGATCAATGTTTGAGAAGAGCATTCATTACCATACTTAGGGTGTCTGATAACAGGCAGAGTGCCTGAATTTCTAGTTGATATAATTTTTCAAATTGTTTTTTATTGAAATAAGAACTTGAAAACAGCAAGTAATGATCTCTAGCATTTTCCTTTGCTCAAAGAATCAGTGTTTGCACTCTTGCCTCAGTCTTGTCCTCAGAACTAAGTTTCTGAAGAAATAAGCCTTGAAAGCCTGCAAGAATTGGTCTTTCATAATTGTTTTTCAATTCTTTTTCCATATTTGTATTATTCACTACCCTTAGTATTTCCTTTTCATTTAACCAGAGTCTATTTCTTTTTCTTGGTAAAAGCAAATGAATGTTCAGTGAATGTACAAAAGTCATTATAGAAAAAAGTGGATTAAAAAGCTCCATAAACCCCCTTTTACTTGATTTTAAAGACACTTAAAATAATAGTATATAATTGACAGCCATTTTCTAGGCACTGTGCCTTGGATTATTCTTTTCTTGAATTATTGGACTAAAAATTATCACATCACCTGGTATCTTTGTTACATTTGTTGCTTTTGCTCCATTTCTTTACCATAGGGATATTTTACCATCAACCTTTTTCTGAAGGAATTTATTTAGCATGTTACACAATGGAACACAGTTTGTTTGGTTGTTATTGTTGGGTTTTTT
>NW_026623366.1:33297-85308 GCF_030028575.1 Malurus melanocephalus
TTTTTTTTTTTTTTTTTTTTTTTTTTTAATTAATAATATTTTTGTTGCTCCTCAAATAATTTCCTTGTTAACATTTGACATTAGCATCTATTTGAGGAATATAAATTATTCAGGTTTCTTCTAAAGTCAGAAGACCAAAATAAGAATTTCCACCAGGTGATTCAGGGAAGATCCAGAGAAGATMCACTTTTTGGAGGTGGCTAACATTGATTAGGGTTAAAACTTATGACAAGCTTTCTAATTTATATTGCATATATATACACCATTCTTCTCTCATAAATATTCTATTAAGGTGTGAAAAACAAAACAAAACAAGTGTAATTTAAAATTCCTTAATAAAACCATAATGAAATTATATTTCTGAATAAAAGCATAGTGGAAATTGTACCTTTATATTTGAAATTCCAGATTAGACTTGATTTTTTGTTTAAAGGTTTAATACAAAGTCATGCAGATATATGAACTGTGCTTGGCTGRAAAGCTGAAGTGTAATTTTGAGGACACAGTGTAATGGCATGGTATAGAATCCAGTAAATGTYTACTTTCCTGTGTTAATTTCAACATTTCAAAAGCTGGAAAATAACTGAAAACACAACCTATTACAAATAATATAATGTAATGAACAAATTATATGAGCCTGTCCATGTTCAGCCTGGTGTCTCTGAATCTTTCACAAATATTTTTATTTGAAGACTAATACTGCCATGGTACAGCTCCTCKTAGACAAAGAAGACTCTCTAACAGACTTCAGTCTGCAGTGAATTAGGCTCCATATCTATTCTTAAAGTCATAGTAACTCTCAGTTTTCTATCCTAAGAAATTAAAGAGGGTATAAAGGAACACTACCGTAGCGTAGATCAACTCAAAGGGAATGTTCAGTGTTTCATTATTGGCATGGAAATATTTTAAATGCGAGTTGTCAAAATGGTCCTCAGCTACAYTCAATGATAGAGTAGAACTAGAAAATCTGCTTTACTTTTCCACATTCTTATGCCATATTAGAACTATGGTATCACTTCTTCCACTGAAGTTAAAATCCATATGACTGATTAGTCTTATCTCCACCTCATTTATTGGGTTTTTTTCCTTTCTTGGTGATGTTACACCTCTTTCATATGTTTTGAATGTGTTCATMTCTGTGTTATTGTCTTCTTTTATTATTTACTAATATATGAGAAAGTAAAGCTTATGCTGTTATCAGGCACTAATATAAAAGGAATCAAAGTTGAAGAAATTCTACCTCTTTTGTAAARACAGATATTGAAGTAAGTAGGGACTAGGAAGAAGAAGTAAATGCATTGCTTTCAATGGACAAGAGAATAAAGAGCATATTTCGAACACTGTATTTTAATGACTCTTTAGCTGAACTGACYYGTGCAGTGCTCCCCCTGCCAAAAMCTGTCATTATGATTAACTTCTATGCACCTTCCCTAAACACATAACAAGCTTTTTGTAAAAAAGTCCCACTACTTACTTTTCATTAAGTAACTAAAACATTGGTTCTTTTGAATATCCCCTTCCCATCTAGCAGGTAAAAGTTTCACCTCAATATAATAAAGTAACTCTCAACATAGAGTTCAGTAGTGTGCAAAGGATAGGGGATGCAATAATTATAAAAGTTCTGTGTTTGAAATATCTACCTTTTAATTCACAAATGGAGCAATATCTGCCTTTTAATTCACAAATGGAGCACATTTCTGAACCTTTTATTCTGGATTTATGGAAGCATGTGTTCATTCTTCCAAGTGCTGTGGTTGATCCTCTGATAAAAGAATTGAGTATTTCTTGTTTCTTTCATTTTTACATGTCATGCTAAAATTAAAGCTTTGAAGATATATTGYGAAGATATATTGTGAATGCCTAGCATGTGAGAATTCCTCTTAATTACAATTTCGGATAAAGTTCCATAAATTCCCAATTATTTGTAATGTCTGAAATCTTAAGGAGCTGTGCCATAACAAAGAAATTGAACAACTGATCTCTTGGCCAGATCTTCAGATGGGTTAAATCAGAAAAAAAAAAAAAAAAAAAAACCAAAAAACAACTTAAACTCATTGGTGTTCTGCTAATTAATGGCTCTTTACTACAGGACCTTCTATGTTTATTCATTCACTTGAACTTGCAAAAAAATACTCAAAAGTAAAATATACATGACCTCTGGTCTATTTTGAAGCAGATATCAGACTCTCATCAATCATAATCAATCATAATATGTCATTCTATCCCTAGTCAGAAGTTAAATCTTCAGTTTCATGAAAAATGATGAACTCTTGTWATTCTTTTTTCCACATGAAACAAACCTTGTTGTTTTGTTGATGTTTTCGTTTGTTTTCCTCCGAACTGAGTTAAAAAAAAATTCTTTATTGCTGCCTGGACCTCTAGCCAATGCCTTAAATTACAGCAGTCCACATTTGCCATTTTAACCTTAGTATCTCAACCTCAATCTATTTACTYTTCTGAAATAGGAATCTTTAACTTTCATGAAAGTACAATGACATGACACTGTAAAGCTGTGCTTTACACACAGAGCTAAATTCTCAGCTAATACCAAAACTAACACTTTAATGAAACAAATTTGTATATACAGCTTACTTTCATCAGAAATCTTTATTTTAAAGAAATTGAACCAAGAAGTTTATTTTCATGCTTTACAAGCCCCAGGATGGGTTTATTGTCTGTGGCTGTCTAAGTGTTAAACACTTAAGCAAATGAAAAAGAAAATAACAATAGRGAGAAAAGGACTTGACATATGTAAAAGGTTTCAAAATTGTGTTCCTTCCTATTTAAGTTCAGTTTAATTGAACCAAATTGAAATTAAATCCACTTGTGCATGAATAGGCTGTTTATTTCAGTGTAATTTTTCATATCAGTAAACACAAAGTTGTCTTGTATTTCTACAGAATTGAACAAAATCCATTTTGTAGCTGTTGATGGGTCAAAGTGCCCCTAAACAAAATATATCTCTATCTGGAAGATTATGGTGGTATACTTTGGATGGTGAAATAATGTAATTTATATTATTCATTGTTCTTGGTGAAAAAATATCATTATGCAGGACTAAGTAATATAATAAATCAAATAATAAAAAAAAAATTATAAACTAATATCAAATAGCATTCATAAATTCAAGTGTATCATAAATTAACATTCTGTATATGTAAATCCACATTTTAACAAAAATACCTTGCATTATGTGGTAAACTCAAATAAAAAGCCATGAGAAATCAAAATTTTTATTACTGCTGCAGCTGTTCTTCTGAGTTGTAAAATCCCTGCCCCTCTTTAAAAAGTATTGAAACAAACTCATGAAAAGTCCTTTCAGAGATATTATTAGTATCTTAGTAAGAGTAAGAATCCTAATTTTCAAAAGATTTATTCATTAGATATAAAACTTCCTTTGATAAATTAACAGTCTCTCAAGGGAACACACACACACACACAYACACACCGTGGTGTTGCATTGGATAATACACTGTCAATATTACCTTTATTTATTTAGGTCTTGGAGATGTGGATTAACTAAAAAAGAAAAAAAAATAGCATAGGAAAGATGAAAAGGAATAACAGCTTGACCAGAAGCTCAGAGCAGATCTAAGTTTGATAGAAGGACTTGAGAGAGGAATAAGCAAACTACAAAGCAAAAGCTGTAATGGAAAAAAATCTCCTATCAAAAAAGGAAAATCTGTGATTTCTGACTTTCCAGTTTCTTTTTCTTCAGTTATGTACTTTAGCAAACTATATTTTAAATGAAATGAAGTTCAAAGATGTACTTTAATAGATGCAGAAATAGTCAAAATAATTATAAAAAATATATGTAACATAGTACAGATTCTGTGATTAAAAAAATAAAAAACAAAAACAAAAACAAAAACAAGAAATGAAATTATCAAAAACTTTCTTTCTCATCTACAAAAATGTAAGTCATCAAAGAAAAAGTGACCTGTACGAGAAGAGACTGACATAAAGGAGAACACATCTGTCAGTGCCTCTGAAATGCATTCYCATTAGAGCAGGACATTTATGTGTGGGGTGAGGAAGTTAATTGCATTATACTAATTGAAATCATTACTTATCATCTTTGGATTTTTATCAACATTTTCATCACTTATGAATTTCAGTAATGTGTATGCTAATCTTACAGTGTTTTAATCTATCTATTTTTGAAGGTATGATGTCAGATACTTTTATTGGCAGTGAGTTCTTTCATGACTTCTAGATAACACACAGAGTCTAGATATCCTGCTGATAGGTACTGACTGAAAAAAAAAGAAAACCTCTTTTTTTCCTAGATTTCAAATAAAAAGGAGAACATGAAACATACGGCGCTGTTTGAAAGGTTTTTCCTATTAGTTCTTCTCCTTATGCTGTTGCACAAATTTATCCCTAAGATCATAACAGACATTTGGCGGTACAGACAGAAATCTCAGTTTTTCTTTTCAGAAGCAGATAAAGGTACTTCTCTGAAAGGATTCATGACAATAACACTGTCAAAAAAAACCCCMAAACCAAAAAACCACATACAAAAAAAATATTTCAAATAATAAACCCCCTGCAAAYTACAAAAGGTTCATAAGTATTTTTCTTCTTCCGTAAATGTATTCCTTTTATATCCAGACCATTGTAAGCAGCAGATTTGTATTTTCCTCCTAMCAATATGAAAGTTATTTTGTCCTTTATCAGTCAGGGTTGTTCTTTCCACGTAAACTTAATTCACTGTTTTTTTTCTTCTGTATTGATATTATATGAAATGCTTTCTTTGAACCTATTTGTCAAACCAAGTATTTCATCAGGTGTGAAATTCTACCTCTGCCTTCACCTTTTTTTAGTGAYTTTTTTTACATCAGACAGAAAATACAAAATTGAGAAATTTACTGAAACTTATTCTATTTAACTTTTCCATCTCCTTCTTATCTAYCAACACTTTAAAATAGGTTCCTTGTATTTCTGCTGTGAACTGTATCCATGACATTCCTCATCTTTATTTGGATTCAAAAGCTGAATAAGTTCCATGATTTTATATACACTAGAAACAATCTATTTGAAAAGACTGAGCCCATGGTCATGCTTTTGCATGCATTTTTGTTTACGTAATAAAATGAAAAAGTTTTTATATAAGGTATTCACAAATATGGAAAAGGAGTATTGATATAACTATTCATAATATTAAAATAATAGAGCTTCTCATATGCAACATATATAATATATTATATATACATATAATATAATATATATAATATATTATATATTATATATATTATATGTATTATATATATTATATATTATATATAATAATATATATATATATGTATATATAATATGTTTAGTAAATAATTCTGCACATAACTAGAATGTAAAAATGAAAGTCAGGAAACGGATAGATAGGAATGGATATAGACAGAAGTAATGACAGGATATGGCTCAGCATAATAAGTAATCTTTATATTCCATTTTCATTTTGTCTTTTGGATGGGACATTGCACTCCAGTATCTACTTCAGTGAACAACATGTTTCAGTTAAAAAAAGTAATGATTTAATAAAAATAGAGTCAGTTGTATTTGTAGTATGGCTCTTGGACTGCTTGAAAAACATAAATATTGATTGGTTTAATGTGCCAAAAAGAGCCTTACAGTGAAACAAATGATAAAAACCACATTCTCACCAAAATGTGTAAAGCAAGATAACAATAGCCTAAAATAAAAGCATGTGAGCACTGCTGCCTCAGGTATTTTTTGCCAAACATCTTTTCCTGGTCCAAGGAGTGAACAGTCAAGAGCTGTTTCTGTGACCTTGGTAGTAATTTTATGACTTGTTGGATGAAAGTGCTTCAATCCATTGGCTTTCYTCCTTCAATCAGCTGAACAATTCACTTCTGTTATTCACAGTCAGCTTGGGGTCTCTTAATCAAAGTCTACCATCAATATTTCCTCATTATATGTGGCACAMAGAACTGTGTGGTTGCTGATTTGGGCTAATTCTAAAATATCTGGTTTGTAAATAGGAAACCATTCCAGAGAGTGCTGTTTGGTTATGAATAATTCARCACACCATGATTTAGCCTGCACATTATCTAGAAATTTTCATAAAGAACATTTTTGTAAATCCTAATAGTCAGTAGTCATTTGTATAGATGAACAGCAGRTTTTTTTCTGAAAAACCTTATCTGGGATCAAAGTCTCAAACTGTTTAAATAAGATGATCAATTTCAATATGTGTAGAGTCAGGTTAAAAAACATCAACCAAAAGAAGCATTTAAGCAAACTGCAATGAAACTATATTTATTCATCTAAATTCCACAATCAATAATTCTTTACTCTGCCATACAACAATATAGTACAGCACATTTTTCTCCATCATTATATTTTTCTCCAAGGTGAGCATGAGAGTTTAATTCAAACTCTTGTAAATGCAAGAGGTATGAGATATAGTCCTTATGCCACACATATTTCCATGTCAGAGTGAATCAGGAACCAGAAGCAGCATCGTTACAATTGGAGCCTGGACTTAAATGGCATATTATACCTTGCAAGTGCTTGAATGAGAACTAGGGACAAGAGGATAAAAGGAGATTCCTTGTGCAACAGCTGTAGTCCCCAGACACTTCTCATTCCTATCGCAATTTTTGCCGCCTTGAAAAGAAGAGAGGAAAAACCAAAAACCCATTTTTTGTCTATGATGTAGTGGCTAAAGTGTAAACGAATTAAAGTAGTAAACCTTATGCTATCATAATTAGTTATGTCTGCACATAACCAATCCCTAAGAATATAAATTCAGACTAGGAGTGAAAAGAAATTCCAAAGACAACAGTAGCAATCCTTTGAGCTGCAGAAGTCGATTTTCTCACACATTTGAGTGTTGTACAAACTTAAACATATCTGTAAGCTGATACTGACAGTTCTCGCTGCTGAAACATCTGTAACACCCTTGCACATATTACAGGATTTGAAGGTCAGTCAAGAAAAATCCCCATTACATGTTTCCCCTGTAGGTTCTCTCATTAGGTTCACTGACRAAGCCACTCTCTTCTTTTCACTTAAGGAATTTTGATTTTGACAGARTCTGTGAGTTCTTAGTAACATTGCAATTTTTACTTACCTGTTTCATTTGAGAAATATGACCATGAGATGAGTGGGGGGAGAGGAAACAGGCATGTGATTATGAAACAAAGAGCCACACAGAGAAATGCACACTCAGGAATAATGATTATCTCTGCAATGTTTAGTAAGAAAATCATACTGAGAGTCTCCTCCCTATGATGCTCACAATTAAAGCTGACTTCTAATTTGCTGTAACACATCAGAAAAATAATCTGTGGTCAGCTGAAACTTCCACTGAACAGCCTCTGCAGTTTTTCCCTTCTGTGTGAATCTGAGTGTTTGAACTAAAATATTTTGAATATTTTACACAGAGATTGTTTCAACTGCTGTATTTAGTTTGTACGACTAGGTTTGGTAGTGAGAGGGCTACTGGGGTGGCCTCTCTGAGAAACTTCTGGAATCTTTGGCCATGTCCAGCAGAGCCAAGGCCAGCTGGCCCCAGGATGGACCTATTGCTGGACAAAACTCAGCCAATCTAAAAAAAAACCCAGTAATTCTTCTGTGAACAGAATTCTTCTTGTTTAAGAAGGAAGGATGTTTATTGAATGGATTAATTGCAGCCAGGGAAGACGAGGGTGAGAACATGTGAGAGGAACAGCCCCACAGACCCCAAGGTCAGTGCAAAGGAGGGGCAGGAGCTGCTCCAGGCACTGGAGCTGAGATTCCCCTGCAGCTCCTGGTGCAGCCCATGGTGAGGCAGCTGTGCCCCTGCAGCACATGGAGATCCATGGGGATGCAGAGATCCACCTGCAGCCCCTGTAGGAGACCCACACCAGAGCAGGTGGGTGTCTGAGAAGAGGCTGTGAACCCATGAGAAGTCTCTGCTGGAGCAGGGTCCTGACAGGGACATGCAGACCTGTGGAGAGAGGATTCCACACTGGAGCAGGTGTCCTGCTTGTGACCTTGTGGGGGACCCACACTGGAACAGGCTGTCCTTGAAGGGCTACACCCCCTTCAAGTGACCCATATTGCAGCAGTTTGCACAGATCTGTTGCTCGTGAGATGGACTCACATCGGAAAAGTTCATGGAGACCTATCTCCCACAGGATGTTCCCCACACCGCAGTGGGGACACTCCTCTCCCTGGGCAGTGGGTGATATTGTGGATGATAAACTGACCATAACCCCCATTCTCTGTCTCCCTGCACCACTGGGGGAGGAGGCAGAGATGAGGAGGGGGAGTAGAGGGGAGGTGTTTTTAAGATTTGGGTTTACTTCTCTTGTTTTGTTAGTATTAAATTCCTTTAATATTCCCAAATTGAGTCTGTTTTGCCTGTGGTGTTTGGTTATGGTCTCTGCCAGCCCTTATCTCAACTCATGAACCTTATGTTATATTTTCTCTCCCCTRTCCACTTTTGAAGMGGAGAGAGAGAGCGGYTGTGGAGGGTRMCTGGCATTCAGMCAGGGGCAGCCCACTGGAAYAACTCATTTATCAATTTYTAAGCATGRATATAGATATATAACTCATGTTCTGATGACAGCAAAAACTGTGATTATCAAACACATATTGGTGTTGGTGCATACTCATTATACTGTTTTAATTTCACTGAGAGCTTTTGCACCCAARTTTTCTTTTATTGTTTTTAACCTGATTGCATTTTCTGATTTGTAAATCGTCATTTTTCATGTTCATAGATATCTATCCCAAAATCTTCCATGCAGMTAAAGGGGAATATTTGAATGGTTAAAGCATATTTAATCTTTTGTATTTTGGTATTTTTGCTTACAATGTAAGTGTTGTTATGTATGTAAATGAGCCGAGTATTTATTGGAAATTAAGTGGTCAGATATCTGCAAGTAATTATTCAATACTCATAAGCATTTTTTACAGCTTATATTATCATTTAACAAAATTTTTTAGTGTATTAAATGTCATAGTCCGATTTAATCAAGTACATTCTTCAACATTTCCCATAGTCATGCTTTCATGGACAGAAAATAATGAATATTAAAAGGCTACTTAAATTAGCTAAGAAAAGTGTAATGAGAAAATAATATCTGGAATTTAAATTCAGAGTAATTCTAGCTATTAATCTGGCACAGCACTTTAATAATTGATCAGTTATTGGGAATGATAGATTCTTCACCTCTTGAAGGAAAGTGTTGCCTCATAACAACACAAGCTATTTCATTCTCTGCAAGAGTAACTGGGTGAAATTACGGTGCCTGTGTTATAGATGAGGTCATACTTTATAATTTAATGGTCCTTGATGGATTTWAGATGAACACTTCTCCAACATGCAGATATTTTAAAATGCTTCACACTACAAATTAATACAGTGGCACAAAGTCTGTGGATGTAATAAATAACAACTACCCATTTAGTGTATTAATAAAAGATTTGTATACACTGTTTTGCTAAGATTTTCCTCATCAGTGTTTGCTCTGCATGGGCAATGTTTATCTCCTTTGTATGTTTCTGCCTCTCACAAGTGTATCAATGTCATTTTAGTTAGCAGAGTAATAACACTGGGCGCTGTGGAAGCACTGAGTCTCAGTCTGTGATTAATGCAATATGCTCGTTAGGATTCTTTCTTTCTTTTTTTTTATTTTTTTATTTTTTTTTTTCAATTTGGGCTCTAGGACTGTCAAATCACTCACTTTGATCTTCACTAAATTCACTTCAAAAGCTTTCTAAAAGTTCCATTAAAACATTTTTAACTTATCAGGAGGATTTTTTTTTTCAGTAATGTCATTAACTCTAGTCAGAATTTATTTACACTATTCACAATTTGAGAAATATGTCACTTGAAGAAAATGAAACAACAYCCATTTCATTATAATCTAGGTTGTGATGTACCAGAATGGTTAACCCTTAATGGGCATACTGAGTTTTTATAGAATATATTATTTAGCAAATCTGCGCAAATTCACGTCAGATCTAAAAAGGTCCTGAAAGTAAGCTATGCACTTTTTTTATTCCTTTCTCTTCAAGGCAAATTAAGATAAGGATTCATGCCTAGAACGTTTTACCCATGGGCTGTTCTTATGGTTTTTACTTAAAAGTTGTCTGTTAGTACTGTAGAAAATGGTCCTGTTGTGCAGAGTGTAGATCAGTATAAAACAAGGTCTGTTTCACTAACATGCTATGATTTCTGGATGATATTCAGCTGGTGACTTGAATAGGATATAGGAGAACTTAAATTGAAATAGAAATTTGATTCTAACTAAAGCATACTTTCCCCAGGTGAGTGTCTTAACACAATCTGAAAGAAACAGCAATCATAAAAAAKAATGCAGAGGTTGGAAATGAAATCTGACAGTTCAGGTGTAGTGCAGGYAAAGCAAAGATAACTATTCCAGCCTTTATTTTTGTATCTTTATATTGTTAAGTTTTTATATCTACATTTTTATGCTGTATGGATGGTTATAGTGTGAKTGCTAGCAAAAAAATTTAGTGAAAAAAAATTATTATTACTTAGATCAATGGTGAAGCTATACCATTCATATTATGTATAGAAAGAAAAGTTTGCAGGAAATATCTTAGCTCACCCTTGATTTTGGTATGACAGTGGGAAGTTATGACAGTTGCAAGTTTGTCAGCTTAAGCTGCACTTAAAAATGTCCATAWGCACTCATACATGARTAAGATCTTTGATTAATAGTCACASTGCATTTCAGTAATGTTTCATCTTCAAGATGTGGATGCTTTACAGTGAATTGTGTTCTCTGACCATCAGATATGATATTTTATGTGTATGTGCAGGCTTCAAAAATGTGAACATAATCAGAACAAGCCATCTGTAATTAGCTAAAGATTGCAATGAAAGGATCTGGCTCTATGGGTGGAATGACTAGTTTTCTTTCTGGTTAATTGTTTAAATAGTATGATCAGCAATTCTAACAGAATACATTCCCAAAACATGCAAGTGATGCTTTTCTTTAGCAAATATATGTTGATTGAGTGTGGTAGGCTTACACTGAGGAKAAGAGTGCCTCTCATTGATAAGGTTTTGCCATCTGTTCTAATGATTTATTCATACTAAGAAAGAAGCAGGTGAAACTACAGAATGAAGATAAATAGCARTGGATATGCACTGAATTGGGCTGTGATTGTGCAAATGAGTTCAATGTTAACACTMATGTTCAGCCAATTGCTATCATTCAAGTGGCATCCTCATATGCCATTACGTGGTCTTGAGATGCAAAATATTAAAGATATAATGCAGAAGAGCTATTTCTAGGCAACTAATGATTTCTATTCTGTCTTCGGACATTCATCCTTTATTATGAATGATGCTATCAAATATTTATGTATATTGCGGTCTTTCACATGTAGCAAAAATTTGAGGACAATTTTTAATGAAAGATCTCTRCATCAAATACTTCTGGAAGATGTGAAGGTTGTGGAAGAGGTGCGCCTTGTTTCTCAGTCTATTCTATTGGGTCGTCTTCCCTCAGCTTAGGTCTTAACCTGTATAATGCTTCCTGTATGGAGCTAAATGTCCAAAACCCAAGAGTTCAGAATTTTTACATCAAATTCTGTGTAACCAACTTCATAAATTTAGTTTGATTTTGTAGAGGYTTGGGCTGGAAWAGASTTCACATGGKTTTGTGTTTTGGAWTTGTGCTGGAAACCATTGATAGCACAGGGATGTTTCAGTCACTGCTGARCAGGGCGCACACAGAGCCAAGGCCTTTCCTGCTCCTCACCCCACCCCATCAGCGATGAGGGTGAGGATACATCAAGGTTTGGGAGGGGACACAGCCACGACAGCTGTTCCCAAATCACCAAAGTGATATTCCATGCCATMGGGCATCATGCTCAGTGTATAAAGCTGGGGAAACAGAAGAATGGGCAGGAGCATTCAGAGCAGTGGTGTTTGTCTTCCCAAGTCATTATTACACATGATGGACCCTGATATTCTGGGAATGGCTAAACACCTGCCTGACCCTGGAAGCAGTGACTGAATTTTTTGTTTGCATGGATATCAGTGTCACCACATATACGTAACATAGGTTTTAACCAAAAAAATTAGAAAAACTGATATGCAAAACAAGTAATCCATCAGTAAATATTCAGAAAATGTAATAATTATACATGTTGAGACCTAAAAACTTTCTGAACTGATTTTCTATCTGAAATTATAATGTGTAACAGGTTATGAGTGCTTCTAAGGTAAGGAAATCAAAACAGAGATTGACATGTTACCTATAMTTTTTCACAGGTGATATACTATTAAAATAAGCAGCTTTCTTGAAAAACTCTAGGAATCAGACTACAGTTAAAAATAATGCTTTTGTAAGTTCAYGCTTTTTACTTAGCAGCTGTGGGAGCTACAAATATGTACTGACASCAATGGTGTTCTTTTAAAATTTGATAGACTTTGGTGGTCCCATGAGCTTTGGATTCAGAGTTTGACATATTGGTTGACATGAGGTAGAAATCAAGTCTGTCTTTGCAAGGAAAGTTACATTTTAGCAAATATATTACAATCAAAACTTTGATAGCTCTGAAAAGAAAACACTCCATGTATATGTTGCTCAGCTATCTAAAATTTTAATAGTCTAATCATAATACAGAAATTATTATTATTATTATTATTATTATTATTATTATTATTATTATTATTATTATTATTATTATTATTAATTCATTTTCTGTGACAAACAATTGTATTAGATAGTATAGTTACGACTAATGTGCAGAAACTTTCTAGTACCTGTTTTCTTTCTCTGGTATAATGTTCAACCTTCTTATTTTTCCCTGGATTTTGACAGCTTCAAATTCCCTTAAAAGGAACYTATAACAGCTCATCAGCCCCTTGAGTTTCCATGTAAAGGACTATGACACTGCTAAGAGCMTCTTCCTACACAGTTTTGATTCTATTTAAGTTTTTCTTTAATGCTCTTACAATGTGAATTGCTTGTCTGAATATCCTTCCTTACTTATTTCCATTTCAAGTATGGCCATCTTGAGCCATTACCTACTGAAGTTACGTAATAGGCTTCCCCAGCACTGATTATTATTAATGTAATTATGTTTCCCTGGGCTAATATTCATTATTCTTTCACAAAATGGGTTTACTATAGCTTTATATGGAATCTTCACCATTAAAGAAATTGGACAATAGTGACCTGTCTACTTGAAAGTTGTTGCCATAGCTAATACATGGTGAAATGGGCTTAGTSAAAATAAAAAATAGACAGCTCCAGACTGCCAAGTCAATACAAAATCTGTGAWCTTTTATTGGTTGCAATGAAATGGTGTTTAATGGGATACAGATGGCTTTGCTAACAAATAATACATTTGAAGAGCAATTATTACCCATTACAAAAGTAATGGTGATTAAATCTGGTTCAGCTTTTCCAGGAATTTTCTTATGTTGATCCTCACCTATTARTATTAAGCAGTATTTCAGAATGTGTTTCTTAGCACATAATAGCTGACAAGTTTGTAAGGTATCTTCTAGTTTTCTTTGTGGTGTTTGGARCATTATGATGTCATGTTCAAAGTCCCTAGAATATTCAAGTATTGAATTTTTTAGAGTTTTTGATTGATTGAACCACAACTGTGGCATAATTATCGATACCATTTTACACCTCTTCCCAAGCAACTGTAAATGCATCAAAGAAGCAACATCTTTAACTTCCCAGTAGATACTGATAACGGAAAATATTTAATTTTTTGAAAAATATCTTCCCTAATACTAATGTGATTTTTGCTTTCCTAATTTAATCTCTTCATCCCAGTTTTAGTTTCTCTCATAAAATATCAAATAAATTAGTCCTGAACATTTATCATCCTTGAGGTTTTTTTTTTATTATTACTGTTTATGATCTATACATTAATTGTAATTTAACCACAGTATTAAAGTCACATAATTTCTTATTAATCCTCAACATGCTGTAAGTAACGAATGAGAGACAATAAGTTAGTAAAGAATAATAGAGATATACACAAATGTTTCCAAATATTTTCTCTGTAGATTTGGTCTTCTTTGKTGTTGTTTTTAGTTTTAACTCCTGCATTGTGACTTAGTACTTGATGCTGAAGTGACATCCTAATTTCTGACTGAAAATCCATATCTTACTTGTCCTTCTTTTTTCATAACAAAAATAATGATGGAACAGGTAAAGAGACAAACTTTTGAGGTAAAGGGATAATTGGGTCAGTGAACAAAAGTGAGAGCTGATGTAAAACAGTTGCATGTGCCTGATTTACAAAGGGAGATATTCTCTAGAAAATGGACAACTGATTAGAAAGAAATGGACAGTAATATCAAAGCAATGAAACTTTGCCACTTAGCTTGAAAAATGTGCAGGATAACAGGAACTAAAAAGAGGCAAGGCAAAACTGCAKAGAGTTCTACCAATTTTTATAAAAGAAAAAAATCTGAACATAGCCTGCATGTTCCTAGTCATGTTGTTTCACACAAGAAGAGAGGAAAAAAAGGCTCAAGGTAGCATTTTATTCCCTGTTTCTTTTGCCTTATCCTAAATTTTTTGTAGTCAGTAGCAAGGGGTAGAACGTCATTCCAAACTTGACGGGAACATCTRCAGGTTTTCTGAGGGAAGGTTGATATTTAGTTTGCCCTGTACATGCACTGGCAATGTCCAAGTGATCAAAACGGAGCCCTGGAAGAGCAGCCAAGGGCTKTGGCAGAGGAGGAGCAGAGGAATGYYGTGCTGTTTAGGCCAGCACTTCTATTAAATAGATTGTTAATCAAGTGCCATCCTTACTGGGTTGGATAATGTTTGGTATAATGAAGGTCTGGTGGCTGTTTTGCCCTCCAGGCGCATCAGGCAATAATAATATGTCTTAAAAGAATAATAGACATAGAAGGTAGAGGGAGAGGTAAGTGAAAACCTTGAATTGACAGTGTCATGTATCAAAGCAAGAAGCAAATTCCACCAGAAGATAATTGATTCTTCAGGGACCTTTACCTGTCACATTCAATGGCTGGCTGTAAAATGGTGCTGCTTTTTTAAGGTGCAACTGAAAGAAACAGAGTGAAAGACAGATTCTYATAATTTTTCCTTTTATTATACAATTGATTATTTTCAGTAAGCTATGTTGAACCAGATGTCCCAGTGGTGTTTCAATACCCTGTGGCTGAACTAAACACCAAATTGCTGTTTATAACACACAGGACTCTGAGCTCCAGTGAATCAGTGTGGCTTATTAAACAACACAAGTGCTAGAATAATCTAAACAGTCAAGAGCCGTACAGCTGTATTCCTGCACCTTGCCAGCATATTAAAAAAATGGCATAATAAAAAATAGGACAAGCTCAAAGTAATTTCAGTATGGAGTTGAAAGTGTAGAGTCTGCTCTCTACTGTTAGGAGTATGAGCACCCTGAGAGTAAATATTCCCTGCAGGTGTCTCCCAGCATTGGTCCAAGCCCACACTTGTGATTAGAGCACTGATGAAGCTGAAGGAACTTTCTGCTGCTGATTTCMGTCTGCATGCAGGAGCTGACACCACTGCACAACATGTATTCCTCTGCCCCTCTGGGCCTTAAGTTCTGACTCTCTCAGTATTAAAGTATTGCATATATTAATCACTTAAAAATATTAGTAAAGTATTTCCAAACCTTTTAAAATCATACTTTTAAAAGTATGATTTGTCATAGTATAAAAGACATTAAGCTGGAAGAAAATTTCTTACTTCTGACATTAAGTAATTCCTCTTAAACTATTTTAATAAAACACATAAAGAATAAATTCCAAATRAAAATAGATCCTAAGAGATATTTCTGTTTTCTGTGACGTTTTCTCTGACCTATGGGGAAAACTTTTCCAAGCTCTTTTCAAAGCATTAAAGGTAAATGAAGAGCTCAGACCTTTCTGTAGACCTAGAAAAGGTCTGCMAAATCTTTTGTTATTTACAAAAGGTTCAAAAATAGTAGCTCAAATTTCCCACTGAGTAGGAGTAAATGACAGGGGTTTATTTTTTTAAAACTACAACTTTGGAATGATACTTGACTTTTTCAATTTGGTGAGAAGGTAATGCAAGATTGCTGAGGAAAATAGAGGTATTTTTTTAAGTGTYTTCTTTCTTAAAATTACATTACAGTGGGATAAATATGTGGGAGGCACCACTTTCTCAGGGAAAACTACACATGTGGTTTAAGAAAAACGAGGGGACTTTGCCCAGGTTGACAAAACGAGCTAAACTTTCTTAATTGAGGGTAAATATCCTTTTCTGAAATCAGTTTCATCCATTTGCATTCTTTCATACATGAATTCAATTTAGTATTCCTGAAAGTTCTTCCATGTGATCACCACATGCCCCAGATACCCGCCCTTGGAAGCTCTGTAACAAGTCTTTCTMTGGTGTCTGGGGGAATTGTGTTTTTGTGTTATTCATCTACCTCTACTGAAATCAATGAAAGAAGCTTCTGTTTCTTGGCCAACAGCTGTAATGTCATTATTAATTTCTCTGCAGTACCCTATTTGAATCAATAAGGGGCCAAGACGTCTTGACAAGATRTATTTTTTCTAATATTGATCTTGATGACCACTCTAGTGCCTTCAAGACTAACCATTGATTCTAAGAGACAGAACTCTTAAGTTGGAGACCAAATTTGTGCCATTAAACACATCAGAATTTGTAATTAAAGAAAATGTCACACTGCCATAGTTTTCATCACAAGCAAGAGGAATCTTTCCATATACATTAAGAATAACATGAAGCACACAGATACACTGGAGACGTGTATCCTGAATTTAATTACTGCTTTTATAGACTACATTCAAATTTGAATCAGATTCACTAACATTGCACCATATATGGAAATTGATGTCTTATTTTTTGTTAATGAAAATTTTTAAGGAAATATTTTATTGGTTGTTTTTACTTTCATTCCCTGACCATATTTTCAATTAATTTTTAGGAGTCTCAATCTGAATACAGTTTTGAACAAATACACACATTTCAGCTGACCTACCTTTTATCAGTCAAGGATCAGTAATTGTTGATATTTTTCTATTCACTTTATTGTAAAGTAACATGAATCAAAACACACAAAAGATTATTAAAATTGTTGACTAAAACATGAATATCTGAGAGAGCAAAAGAATGAGTTACCTAAAAGTCAAGAACAGTATTTTCTTATACATCTTGGAACATTACAGCACTTGTTTCCTAAACTTGCCAAGATGAATATCTGGGTGCAAAGATATCTGCTAGCTTTTAGAAAGCTSATAGCTACATTCATCTTAAGGTGTATTTAACACAGCCAGCATAATTTTTAGAAAAAAAAATACTAATTTATGACAGAAATATTATTTATAGTTAAGTTCCAAAGACAGAAACTGATTTCTAGYAATTTGATGACATTATAGTGATAAAGCCTCCTGATTCTGTGTTTATGTATGTTATGGGATGAGGTTATGAGTTATGRCTGGTGTATTATATATGCTAAGAAAGCCAGTAGAAGAAAGCTGTTGTCTCAGAAAACCTCTTGCTCAAATTAAGGGAAAAAACAAAAGTAAGAGGAAAAGCCACAAGGTGTTTAGCAAAGAGTCATATTAAAAAAATAGGATTAAAGATAGATCATCTACACCAATCTCTTGCTTAAATACAGACTAACAAACTTCTCAATACTGTACAGCTCCAATTTAGAAATAAATAGAAATCACCAGATATTGATGCAATCAGTCTTGAAGTGTGAAGATAGGTGCMAGCACCACACACCAGTACTGCACTTTGTAATTCAGAAGCCTAGGAAACAACAGGCATGTAGATGTCAGCTCTGTCTTGATTCGTCTGAGGTCACACAGGTTCTCCTTGACAGACCAAGAAATTTAAGATGTAATTCTTACCCCAAAGGCTTTGCTTTCCAAAACTCATTATTTGTATTTCAAGTTTCAGCTTAGCTTTCGTAGGAATTACACTGAAGTATCTTCATTTCATAATTTAGTAGAATGCTTTTGTTTCAAATATTTCTTAAGTATTATTTTCATTAGATTATTTTACAATACCATCATTCAGCTTATAACAATATCCTCAACCTTTTCCTCGGCAGCATTTTTGTCTGAAAACACATATTACAGTGGAACTCTAAGTTATTTCTGAAAATACTAAAAGGAATCATTTCATAAACTAACTCCACAAAAAATATTTGCTCTACATTCATTTTAATATGCAATGAATGTATGAATCTTATATGACATAAAGAGAAGAAGAGAAAAAAAAAATAGGCATATGAAAACATAGACATCTATGTAAAATTGTGTAAGAAATATACTTGGTTTGCTATAAGGATTTAATATTTCTAAAGAAATGCACTGGGACAATATTTAGGCTTTCAATTTCCAGTTTTAAACACTGTTCCTTTCTGCTTTTACTTGCATTTTCTTTGTCTTTTCAAAATTTTGCCTATGGCAGTAAATGTGCCAGTTTTTAGGTCAAAGGAATTTGCAAAGTTTCAAGAAAATTGAAGAAAGTAAGCATTATAAGTTATTAAAATTTCAYCTAACTGAAAAACTAAGCTTAGTTGAAGTTTCTACAATTTCTTGAAACTCAGAAGTGATTTTTTATATAAATKTAATGTTTTCCATGGACTTAAAACTCAACACATGAATTCCACATAACTGACTGTATATACATTGAGCCTGCTSTAAGTGCATATCCCTTTAAAGACTAAAAATGTTCATGCTATCAGTTTTCTTGGAGGTGATAGTCTGCCAGGGCTGTCACCATCTCTAAATAGATATCAATTTCTASAACCTCTCATAAAAATAATCAAGTCTGTTTCTTTTGGATAAATRGAAAACGAATTTTTGAAGACTTACTGCTTTTTTTTCTGAAATGTTTTGAGGCTGCACTGAAAAATCATGTTGCACATATTACAAACCATCCTTTGACTTGGTTAATGACAGAAAAGAAGAATAAAGTGTCAACCATGATTGACTGTAACTGAGGGGTCAAAATATAGGAGATTTTAATTTATCTTTGTCTACTTTTGACTTTAAAAAGTAAAAATGCATAAGAAGTAACAAATTGAATGAATGCTTAAAGTACTGTGTAAATAGAAAAAATGTTTTATTCAAAATGTATAGCCATGTAAAATTTCATTTCATATTCTTAGTATTCTTTCATTAATTATGAAAACTACTGCCTAAAAATCAAATAACCTGAAGACATTGTGAAAAAGAACCACAATATTTAATATAAGGTGCACATTTAAATTTCAAAACAATAAGTAATTTTATGCTACTATATGCATTTAACATTTGTCCCCACAATGTAGCTAAGGAAGATGTACTATAAATTCAGAGAATTTCATAGGGCRATTGACAGAGTGAAAGATGGTTCATATTTGTACACAAGAAAAAACAAGCCTGCTTTCAAATTTGAACCAGCTTCATCAAAACAAGGTCCATACTTCAAACCTTGTTTCTTGGTTCAATCCTCAGTTACATATCCACTGTCGAACGTAAACAATACTTTAATTAGTTTGTTTTATTTATACAGATACACATAATGCTAACTCTACAGTAAGCAGAGAAAAAATCAATTCTTCAAACATTAAAAAGGTCACAGTAATCTTCATATAGATGTAATGGAGTAAGTTTTAGCAAGTTATGTTTTCATCCATTTGGGTTATATTCTACCCAAAGTCAGTTCTTACACAGCTTCAACTCCAGTCTAAATAAAATACCTTAATTCAGGCAGGCTTAATAAAAGAGAACAGTASAAAATGTAGATTGCTCTTAAAGTAATACCATAATCAATTGTCTGTTAGGATGTATTTGAAAGTCTTAACTGCTTCCWTTTAACTTCATATGTGCATATAAAATTGTTGGTATTTACTGAAATCCATAACTAGAATGTTTTCTTAAGACAAGAAAAAGGTCACCCTTTTGGGAACACAGGATCATTCACTGAGTCAGGCCCCAGCAGATGTAATCTACCTTGGACCTGTGTGACATCATGGTTTGTGTACTGGTTGTTGAAATACTAAGAGTTCATATAATGCCATGGGCTTTTTTGTGATAATAAATAGCATATTTATTTAGATTTTGGAATAATACTCATTAATACAAAGAGTCACAGCTACATTTGTTTAGATGAAATGTGTTCACAGAATTGGATTCATTTTTTCTGGTTAATGGTTATTTTGGAATTTATAAAAAGACCTGCACAGAAAAACCTTGATTATATTTTTTTCTTTTTTTTCTTTAAATATTACTGATTTTCAGTTAAGAAATAGATATAACTTTTTTTTAGTGTTGTGCATGCATGAACATACACATAAATGAGCTTCTATATCTACTTCCCTTATAACTGATGTGTTGTCACCATGAATCCAAATTATTTCAATTTTTCATGACTTTTTTTATTTATATTGGAGAAAAGGAGATGTGTTCTCATTCTATGCAACAATGAGGRATCAATATCTTTTTAAAATTAAGGACAAGTATGCAGATATGGAACAGTAATTTGCTAAGGTGTCTTCTAACAACCTCATCTAAGAACAGATGCATTCCAATTTTGCATGCTGAAAATATTTATATTACTCCATAAATCTTTTAATTGCTACATCTTTAAGAGTATTTTCATAAAATTTTCTTTTCTTTCTTCAGTATTTTCTTTAATGTTGTCTTGCCAAACTTCAGTAGAAAATTCCCCAAGAACAAAAATCAAATACATCAAAAATTATTTCCCCCCCCAAACATATTCAGAACAAAAGCTGACTTATTTCTCCATTTGCCTTCCTTACCAAAGTAAAAAGAAAATTTTTGAAAATTTTGTGTTGTGTATCTAGAGTAAGAGGAAGAAATTTTTAAAAGCCAGTGAATCTGTCATTTAAAAAGAGAAACTGGTTAAAGAGGCAAGTTCTTTCAAGAGGGATGTAACTAGAATTTTGAGCACATGACCTGCTGCTGCTGCTGCTGYTGCTTYATTTCTTTTACTTTTYGTTCTTGTCTGCTAATGTGACTCARCTTGTTGTACAGGSAAGTGYTATAAATATTGATGATAACTGTTAAACATTATACAGTGTTCCATGATAGCAGCTCAGCTACTCAGGAGACAATTTTCTTTCTGGAAAATGTCAATCAATTATGAGAGGTTCCTTGTTCAGGAGAGGAAAGGGGAAGGGAAAAGTGTGAGGGGAAACAGGGAAACAAAGGRAAGGAAAAAGGAAACACACCAGCATTTTGATTCAAAGAACTAATGTAGTTTTGATGTAAGTACCTTGACCTTCCTTCTTCTCTGTGTTTATATCAGTTTTACAGTGTGGTTTAGGTATGCACTGAACAGATTTCAAGGACATAAAATGGGAAATTCCAAGAATGCAGCAAGAGCTCTCCAGCTCCTGAAACCRGTTTAAACTGAGGGAGRTCARGTTTAGATTACATGTTARGAAKAAATTCTTYWCTCAGAAGATGGTGRARCATTGGAACAGGTTGCCCAGAGAGGTGGTGGATGTCTGACCYTTRGAAGTGTTCAAGGCCAGGCTGGATGGRGCTCYGAGCAACCTGATCTAGTGASTTGCAGGAGGGTTGGAATTAGGTGATTGTTTAGGTCCTGTCCAACTCTAACCATTCTATGATTCCATGAATGTGCAGTACAAACTAACCTACCCCATCGTAAACTCCATGAGGCAAACAGGTTTGTAGGGAATTCACCTGACTCTCCAATATACTGATCTCATCACACTGTGCCGAATGAGTTCCTAATGTGAATTGCTCCCTACTTTGCCTTTGCTAATCTTAGGGAAGACTGAAGAAAAAMCCATTCTGGGCTGATTGTACTCGGGGTTTTTTTTTGTTGGGATAGAATTAATTTCTTCATTGTAGCCAGTATTTGACKGTGTTTTGGATCTGTGGTGAAAACAGTGTTGATAAGACAGCTATGTTTTACTTATTGCTGAGCAGAGCTGACACAGAGTCAAAGATTTTTCTATTTCTTGTACTGCCTCGGCAGTGAGGACATTGGGCAAGCACAAAGTCTTGGGAGGGGACACGGCCAGGAGAGCTGACAGCAATTGACACAAGGGACATTCCATGSCATATGGCATCATGCTCAGCATATAAAGCTGGGGCCAGAAGGAGGGAGGGGAGGATATACACAGTGATGAAGTTTGTCCTCCCAAGCCGCTGTTAAGCATAGTGGAACCCTGTTTTTCCTGGAGATGACTGACCATGTGTTCATGGGAAATGGTGAATGAGTTCCTTCTTTTGCTCTGCTCATATGCAAAGCTTCTTTTTTGAACTATTAAATTGTTTTTATCTCAACCCAAGAATTTTCTCACTTTTACCCTTCGAGTTGTTTATTTATGATTTGAGGGGAAAAAAAAGCCCAAACCTGGTAAAGTATGGTAATAATAATAACAACAAAAATAATTTTTAATTGGATTTTTACATCTATGTCACATATGCATGTTGTTCCATGCATGAAAGTGCAAACCCAGCATAATTTTTAAATGTTTCRTTTGCTAATGGAGCAATGTAAACCAACTTAAAAACAGACACACAATTGACAAGGAATTCTATTACATCTATCAAACTTGTTAAGCTTATGAATGCAGTTTTACATTGAAAATTCATAGTTTACCTCTGTTGGATTTCAAATGACACAAGACAAGTATCTGGTGATTTGAGTGTTTTCTTTTCAGTGCTTTCTTTTCTCCAAAGTAAGCTCGGTGCAAAATTGTGTCGGGGTCTGTGCCCAGTTCTGGCGCTGAAATCCTTTTTAAAGACACAAATGAGCCAAAAAATACGTACATGGCTTTGCACTGTAACCCAGGTAAATTTCTAGTGCATACTGAACTATGCTGGCAGCAGAAAGGATCATGCACTTTGTTTTGTTGCACTCATTTATTGAGTAAAATACACACTGCTATGAATGTTTTCTTCATAACGTCTCCCACTTATCTGATAATTATTAAAGAGATTTCTTAGTCTAGGCCTTTTCAAGAGAAGCTAGGAGCAACTGTGCAAAATGTGTGTGCAAATTCCAAAAAGAAGTCACAAGCAATTTGCAAGAAACATTGTTTCTGGTGTATGGTAGCTTTCTTTGTTTAAAAGAAAAAAATACTACTCCTTCAGAATACTGAAATATTAGCTTATTTCTGAAAATAATCTTATATGCATGTTCATGAAGAGAGGAGGAGATTGAGAGGACACTTCACCGCATGCTGCAGCTTCCTCAAGAGGGAAACTGGACAGCAGGCACTGATCTCCTCTCAGTGTTCAGTGATAGAACCCAAAGGAACAGCATGGAATTGTGCTGGGAGAAGTTTAGGTTGGATGTAAGGAAAAGGTTCCTCACCCACAGCATGGTTGGGCACTGGAACAGGCTCCCCAGCGAGGTGCTCATAGCACCAGCCTGACAGAGATCAAGAAGTTTTGGATAGTGCTCTCAGGTACGTTTTCTGATTCTTGGGATGTCCTGTACAGGGCCCAGAGCTTGGTTTCCATGATCCCTGGGTCTCTTCCAACTCAGGATATTCTATGACCTTCTGGTATAACAACCACTCTTCCTGTGTCATTTGCAAACGTGATGAGAGTATCATCATTCAATCATTAATTAAAGTATYACTGACCCCTGGATACACCACCAGYCCCTGGGATGCAATTATTGTACCACTGATCACCACCAGAATGGCGTGGCCATTCTGTCAGTTTTCATTTCATCGCAGTGTCTTTCCATCCAGCCCATACACTGACAGCTTATCTACGAGGATCTTACAACACAGGGTGAATGTGTTGCTGAAGTACAGGTAGAAAGTAGCCACTGCTCTCCTCCCTTCTGCAAGGTCAGTCATTTCACTGTACAAGTTTGTCAAGCTGGTCAAGCATGACCTCCCTTTCGGGAAGCTGTGCTGACTATTCCTGAATTTTTTTTGTCCTTCATGTGCCTGGAAATAGTATCAAGCATTAGCTGATCCATAACCTTCCCAGAGACTGAGGTGAAGCTGAATGGYCTGTAGTTCCCTAAGTAGGCTGTAAGTTGTTAGAAAATTAATATTATAATTATTTTTAGAACTTGTGTCACAAGATGAGCTGGAGAGATCTGTACTTGATAMTATCTCTCTGTGCACCAATAACATGATGACTTTTTCAATAGTATATCAAAGCAACCCTGAATATTTAAAAGTTCCAACACTAATAGGAAGAGCATTATTGATTTGGAAACCGTTGAAAGATTAAAAAAGAAGAAAGGTAAAGCATGAGAAGCACAAAGAGGTGTTGGCATGTGATTAGTTAAGCCAGGCACCTTCATTTGAATGTAAAGAATATTTTTCCAGAYGTAGCTATGTCTTCTTCCCTCATCCCGCATTTTAATTTAGCCTCTATCAGAGATAAAGTTCTAAGGTTGATGGAGAGAAGCAAGGAAAAAGGGAAATGGAGGAAGAGAATGAGAGCAGAAAGGAAGGTATTCAGAACCATAGGAATCAGGAGAAAAWCAGGGTTCTCTGGACAGAGAGYAGCACTASCTGMAAACTAACTGGRATTTGAGGCAAAGTGCAATGTGRGAAAGAGAGCAAGAGRRCAACTGTGTGCACTTAATAGCCTCRGGGTGRTGGAGRGGGCTTCAGTCTTTAGCCCAGTAAGCTGAGGTCCCATTAAGGAAGCAATGAAAGCAGTGTCAGTGTGCAGACACTCATGCATGTTGCATTCACATTTTTAGTACAAATTAACAAATTARTCTTTAGTTTTCATCCCATAATAGTTCTAAAACATGCATCTGGTCCAAACCACACTTTTTCTATTGCAATTTCAACATGACCTTAATTAAACTGGTATTTTTAGAGTGGAATTTTCCTGTGTTTGAAGCATTCAAAGTACATATTTGCCCCCTGATTGTCTACTTAGTAAACAAAGATGTTCACYAAATTCTTGTATGACTAGTGCTAAAATGTATCTTCGGTTTTAATCTCGTTTCCTCCACTTACATTTAATTTACATGTAATTATGGCATCTATGTGTCTTTTCCCAGTGTCACTTACTTTCACCATGGCTTGGGTAGAAAAGGCTGTGAATGACRTGGCAAAGCCACTGAGACCACAATTCAGCCACTGAGCCTTCTTCACCCCACAGTTATCACAGCCCTGCATCTCAGTACCCTTGTCTGCACGAGAGAATAGTTCAATCATCTTTTGTCTTCACCGTTTTTTAGTTACAGGTACCCTGTATTGTCTGATCTTTACTCCTGCATCACCTGTTCCCCTATAGTGACTCATTAAGTAATTCTGTTTTCCTTACTGCTTTAATAGACCACTATTTTCTAATTGAAGGAGAATGAGAGAATGAGAAGCAGAATGTTTCCAAAGTAGAGTGACAGGGAGGAAACCTAATTTCTTTTACTGTTTAGACAGCRACTCACTGTTTGACTTTGTGAAAATCACTTCTAAGGACCAAATTTGCAAGCAGCTGTACAAAGTTTGGGTGTCTTCCTTTTCTTACTTACCATGGAGTTTTGYTCTGAGAATCTCTCTACAGAGAGAAGAGCAGTTAAAGGTGATGAGAGCTGCAGGTACTTCACATATTCAACGATTAGGACAGTATTAAATCATTTCAAAGACAGCATATTAAAACCACAGGAGATTTCAAGCTTTTGGGTTTTTTTGTTTTTTTTTGATGCTTACATTTTGTTCCTTGATTTTCCTTTCTGCAAGTAAAAAATAATAGTCTTCACAAGGTCTGCTGATTGAAAATGTTTATAAAATTGTCAGGATTGTTTGYGTTATATAAGGAGGCATTTCCTCAGCCATGTTAGTATTATTAAGTTACACAGACTGGAAGCATTCCAAACAAGACCAGAGGGAAACTTAGACTAACTTTGCTAGACTGTGGCTCTTTGCCAGGTCTTCTGAAAAACAGGATTTGAGTCAGTCTTCACTCACACTGATCCACATTACTGCCTGCATTATGAGTCAAARCAAAGAGAAACACAATTAATAATAATTCTGTCTTTCCTTCTAGAGAGTGACATACATCCATGAAAAATCATCTGTAGCTACAAAGTTGAAAGAAAACATCCCCTTAATTAGACTTGAAAATAAGTATTTTCTACAATTAAAAAAATATCTAAGCAGACAGATGCAACAGAAGTTGAGCTCAGAGTTCACCATGACTGAAGAAAAAAAGCAGAAGTAAAAGGCTCTAAATGGAAAACACTGCACTAAGAATTCAAAAGCAGGCTTGAAACACACATTCATTGTAGAAATACTTGGGGTTTTTTATCACAAGCATATCCTTCAGTGTAACCTACAGTACAAGGCCTCCCAGAGGACATTTAGGAACACAGTTGCGTTTGATCTCAATGGAAACTGTGTTTGCTGAGGATGGTGCAGTCTGCCTTGCAATCACCAGGTAGTCTGGTTGCACAGCAGGAGCCTGCTGCCTGTAATACAGACACAGATAGTGAAACCTGCTTTATCTGGCTCAGAGTGCCTGGAGTTTCCTCTCCTTCAGTCTGGGAGGTATTGCATTTCTTAGAGAAG
Source organism: Malurus melanocephalus (assembly GCF_030028575.1). Classification (NCBI taxonomy): domain Eukaryota; kingdom Metazoa; phylum Chordata; class Aves; order Passeriformes; family Maluridae; genus Malurus; species Malurus melanocephalus. The sequence goes on from NW_026623366.1 coordinate 59,800, forward strand.
CTTCTTTCTTTCATGCAGCTGATGATGCCSTGACACATTTCCAAAGTAGCTGGGGGCTGTGGGCCCATTTGACACAATAGGTGTTGGAAACAGGCTAAACTAAGGGAGAAAGATCTGATTCAGCCACTTCAAGAAAAAAGTGGAATTACTGAATGGACAAGTGAGAAGGTAACTATTTTTTTTTCTGAACCATGCTACATCAGAAATAGCAGATTTGTTTAATAAATGCAGCTGGGCAAGTCAGTTGCTAGGTTATTTTAATATAAATTAAAGGATTTACCCTTGTACACAGAATGAAATTTTAAAAAGGCATCACTTTCCTGTGTGAGGTCAAAAACAGGAGAAAGCTATTTTTTTTTTAGTCAGCTACAGCCTGTCTCAATCAAATATGTCCGTGAATCTATCACATCTCTACTTACCTTTCCTACCTTGACCTTCCACAATATTTAAYAGCTTTATAACTGCTTCTCCTTTCCAACTTATAAAAATCCACTGATTCTTAAATGATCATTAATGAGAATGTAATCTGTCTTTTCTGAGGATCACTGGAAGATAGCATAGCCCGACAGTGAGCTATTCTTCATATCCCTCCTCTACAGCCTTTCTGAGGATACTGATTTTACACCTCTCTCCACTCTAATTTTCTGTCCTTTCTATAGTGTAGCATCTATTAGTCACAGAAAGTTGGGAAGTATAAGACTCTGCAGATGGAGTACTCTGAAGCTTGCAAAYGGCCACAGAAAGGTTTTAGACCTTTGTGTGTAAAAGTAAAAGCTCTGATTTATTCCTTCTTTCAGTTACTAAAATMCACTGGCTAGCCCACCTTCTGTGGGATTCAATGATCGGCAGATGTTTATATCTAATAATATGATTGAATAAATTGTGATTCTTTTCCTTTTAATGCATCATGCTTCCATGTTACTGTGCAACCTTTCTTCTGCAGATATGMTTTTGACATTCAGTTCAAAGCTGAAAATAATACATTTATATTTATTTTAAAAACAAAATAACTTTTAAAAAAAAAAATCTGTGACTATTAGTAGTAAAAAATTCAGATTAATTATTCATAGTAAGTCATATTAAATCAAAATAAAAAAATATATTGGGTATGGATATGGATGAACACAGAATGATAACTTATAATATATACAGACACTCAAACAGATCATGGAAAAATATCTCTGTAACTCATGCAAGAGAAAAACTCAAGGAAACTGAAAAGTTAAGCTTGAACTATACTAAGAGGAATTATTTGGCATTATTCTTGTCAAAAGAAAATTTGTGTATTTGTTTTTCATTTCCATTACAAAATAAAAACCATATAGATATGAAACATCACAGGATGGCATGATTCTTAAGGGCAATGTCTTTCTTTCCTAAGTGTAGCTGTAAACTTTGGAGGAAAATGATTGATTGGCTTAATAATATATAGGAATTAGTTTCAAAAGATGCTGTGAAAAAGCTGAATTTTTATATTCAAGGTATTTTTATGGCCAAAAAAGAAACACAGTTTGTATGTAGATACAATAGTTTATTGTTAGTATAATTTAAATCCTAACTGTATCTTGAAAATTTCATTTTAGTTCAGTACCTATCATTGTAGGAGAAGAAAAAAGATTGAAAATAACAAAAATAATGCTATCACAGAAGAAGTTGAAATTTCCATATGCACACTCCAGCACTTTCCTCTTATTAAGCTTGATTTCCCAACATATTGATCTAAAGGTTGGCTTCAGCATAGGGAGAGGGTGCAGCTGGTTAATGTATCTTTAGTCCTTCACATGTGGATGTTTTACTCTTCTTCACCTAAGCCTTGCATTGGGATGTTTTTCTGAGTTTGCCAGTTGTGAGATATTCTCACAATTTCTATTTGTCACTATTTTTCAAGTGTGTGCATCTTCTGGAATTACTAATCATGGCAAACTTTACATACAYTATATACATGTTTTTTGTTCTCTTTGCTGCCAGTAAAAGTGACTTTGCCAGGTCTGTATTGCCTTAGTTGGTCATTAGAGGGGTGTTAAAAGCCATTGGGTCTCGAACCTCAGCTTGTATCCTATTTCTTACCATTGTGGGTCTTCCCCTCTTCTCCACCCTGCACTGCACCCAGCATTCAAGGTGTCTTTTGTCACACCACAGTGGCATTCCTCTATGCTATGTTAGAGTTGCAAATATTAGATTCTATACAGAAAAACTACTTGTTACTACCACATATATGAAAATTTCACCATAGAATGGTAAGCAAAAGCAAAATGAAATGGACCTAGTTTCTTTGTGTSATTTCAAAAATTTCTGTTATAGCTCTAGCAAGAGTAACAAAATTTAGCTAGGTAAAAACAAGTTCATACAAAGTAAACCTGGCTGCCTTATGGCTTTGAAAAGTTTGTGCAAAGATCATGGTGTGTTGGTAGCAGTGGTAATATCTTATTCACTGGGCTACAGAATCCATTCTAGTCAGAGAAGCATCTAGTGCCTTTTCTAACTTTTAGGTAAATGCTTCAGGGCTRAGGTCTGTAATATACAGGTACTGATTGGAGAAGGTTATGCTTTAGTCAAATTAAATAAAGAGTGGTTGTGTGAAAGTGTTTCTGTCAGAGATGGGAATTGAACCCATTCCTCCTAAGGATGAGTTAAGTTTCACCCATTTTAGGATGTGTCTTCAAATGGTTGCTAATAAACAGGTGCTTAAAAGACAGGAGGGAGGGATGAAATTCTTTACTATAAGTATCAAAGCTGTGCTATAAAATGCAGCTTTGAAGGTTTATTAGACCATGATCTTTTACTGCTTGATGATTTGGRTAACAAACAGACCAGAGAAAAGTGTATTTGTAGGGTACATGGTATTCACATGGGTGTTTGCTTACACTGAGCATTATTATCATTATCAATTAGAAACCATACAAGTACTGCAAAGGAAGAGAAAGATCTGATTCTCTCCCTTCCTATATGGTGGCTTCATAACTAGATTTCTGTAATCTTTCTCTTGATAATCTTTATAAAATTCCACTGTTTTCTGCAAGGTGAGCCAACTCTAAAGGAAGGATGAGCAGATTGCCTTCCTTTGCTTCACAAATCTAAATGGTTGTGGGACTGCAGATGCAGCTCTGAATCATTCAAGTAGTATGGGGCATAGCTGTAAAATCACTTTGGTAAATTCTTATCCTCTAGGCTGGACTACAAAATGTTAGTTAAAACAGTAGCAGATTTTCTCCCTTATACTGTTTGCTTTGTTTGTTTATTTATTTGTTTGTTTATTTGTTTTAAAATATGCAATATAAATCAAAGCTACACTCCAGTCCCTAAATTCAGTGCCTTTCCAAAGGCAAGGTCTATGTAARTTTTTTAATTTGAACTCCAAGCCTAGTAGAGTGAGGGAAGATTGCTCGTAATTCTCAAGGGAAACTGGGAATCAGTTCTACCACAGTGCCTTGGTAGAATAAATTTGGACATCTAATACATTTTTTACCAATCACATTAGCAGGTATGACTAGGGCATTTAGTTGGCTTTTATTTATTTGTTTGATTTGGTTTAATTAGGCCCTAAACTATTTAATATATGTACTTCCAGCTGCTTGTTTTCCAGGAAAACAGGTGAAGTAGAGAATAAATTGGAGCATGAAGACATTCTCCTGATTCCTTTAGTCAGGGGTAAAGATTGTAAAAGTCAAGGGGAGAAGCATTTGAAAACCTTATTCAGGTTGAGTACAGGAAAATGAGGAAAGGAGAAGCTTTAGGACGGTACAACTCTGTTAATTGTTTAGTTAATACAGACTTTTTCAGGAAAAAAGACGGTTTTTTAGCCTTCATGGGGAAATTAACCCAAATGCTTGTGTAACATCAGAACAGCGGGGTGTTTTTTGAGAGTTATTTTGGGGTTTTTACTTTGGTTGGTTTCTTTTTGGTTTTTTTGGGGGGGCTTTTACTTCGGTTGGTTTATGGTGGGGTTGAGGGGCTGGAGTTTTTATTTTGTTTTTCCTGATTGAGGATGATAGCAATTGTTCAAATTTATTAGAAGTGTTGTGATTTCCCTGCTGTCAATTTAATTAAATGATTGAATAGTTCACACAATAGTTATTTTAAGGAAGTCATGCTCTAAATTTTTAAGATAATAAGCTAAATGGAGGCACATGCCTCTAGCGTAATTTCAAGTGAGTACTTTGAAAATGAAATAATCAACAAAGTTGTAATTGCATGTTATCTGGAAAAGGTCACTCTAAAAAATTCCTGTGAGAAAGCATCTTTACAAAAATGATTATGAGCTGGTTTAAATTCAAACAACAGAAATTATTTTATACTCCTTCCATTATAGACGAGTATACATARACAAAAGAGGCTCATAATGTAAACTGGTAACTTTTCCAGTTATTTCCAGTAATTCTTCCCAACACTAGCCTTTTTTTAAAGGGTGGAAGATAAAAAAGAACACTTAATTTTTCTTAAGTCTCTTAATTTCTTGTTCTGAGAAATAACATTTTTTTCCACCAAACAGCATAAGCCCCCACTTTTGAATCCTGCCCTGAAGCAAGACAGGTGTCTCAGATTAAATTCATACAACCAATGCTGCCATGTCGTGCAACATACAAGAAATAAAACATAAGAAACTAAATGAACATATGTCCACACAGAGGAAGGTTTAAGACACTTCTAACACTTCATATGCAGCACTACATTTATGCATGTAACTTTTCTTTTTTCTCCACAGATTACGGAAAAAGGAGTCCTAATACATTTTGATTCACTTCACCTCCTGAGCATCGGTTTTCACTCATACAGGATCTAATCTGTGGAGCTCATTTCTGTTTTGAAGGACAAATTTTGTACAGCCAATAGGAAAGTTGAGGTACTGGATATTTAAACAAAATTGCTTTTTGGGTATGTTTATTGTCTTTATGCCTGTATTAGTTTATAAAGTTCAAATTAAACACAGATGCTCTCATGAGCAATTTAAACTGCATAAGCTTACAAATGGAACAGAGATTAAAAAAAAAAAAAAAACAGATCTTGTTTTATGGATAATATTCTTATGTTTCTCACCATGGATTTGTAGAAGATTCTGTCTTGAAAGCATTTCAAGTATCCTTGTGTCATTTAACCTGAATGCACTGAATAAGTGTTTAAATCTGGTTTTTGTGTCATATTTAGTAGCATATGATTAGTTCTGGAAATCTCAGTAGATAAGTCACAATGTCTGTACTGTGCATCTAACCTCTCAGGTATTTCAGTGTGGCTTGGTCCAGTTCTAGAATATGGTGGGTTTGTTGCAGGGCTCTGAAATCCCAAGTGAGTTCCAAAAAGGTAAACATCAGGAATGTCAAGGACGATGCCCCCCGTTAAGAGTTAAAGTTTTTTGCGAACTTAYCTAAAGATGTTTCTGTAAATCAGGGTGTACTTTGCTAGAGAATTGAATAAATACACGTCTGTATTAATGAAGCAGGTGAGTATGAAAAGTGGTGTGTTCACAAAGAGCCTGTTTTGACACCCATTGCCATAGACCAGCTGTAGATTTGAGTCATTTGAATCTGATATTCACTATGCAGATGAACGATGGTTATTCACTTTAAATTTATCATGAGTACAGCCACAGACTGAAATAAGATGGAGTAAATGTCTGCGGTTATCTGTTAACTGGTGTGCTTTATCATTTCATAGCTGAATGACTTATGATCATGTAGTTCAGAACACCTCTAATTAATTTTTGAGTTGAGCCTTTATTCTTAACCTCAAACGATGGTTTATTAATGGGTTAAGGTAAAGAGCTTGCTAAAGTGTGATGTGTGGCTGTGCAAACATATTTGGAAGCACATAGTTCATTGTGGGATGTCAGATGTTTTACCTGCCTACTCAACTAATTGAGAATCATATCAGAGAACCAGAAAGCCATTGTAATGAATGAGACAGGCAGTGACCTCCGAAAGACGTAACTGCATTAGAACTGATGAACTTCATGTGATTAGATTCACAGTGTCATTTTAAATATAGCACAGTTTAACTAATTTTCCTGCTCTTGGAAGTGTATTGCACTAAAAGCATAGGAAAGACTGACAGGTGAATTTTAACATTTTTTTTTCTTTCTCCACTACAAGCCTTATAAAAGCAGAGGACTTACTGAAGCATATTTGTTATATAAAAAGTATTTTGGTTCTGAATGCATGCAAAGAAGGCTTTCTGGAATCTAAGAGGTGTTTTTACTGGTTTCGAGGAGCAAGAAATGATAGCAGAAGAGAAGAGAAAAGAGGGTTGKTTTYTTTTTCCCAAGCTATAAATGAAAAATCATTCTTTCATCTTTCTTGCCAAAGAATAAAAACAAAAGTTTAAGACATAATTGTTTGAGAACTTCATTTCCCACAGATTTCCACAGATTTCTGTTTCTCAAAATAATAACTTCTTATAGGCTAAGTAATTGTGTGTACTCTTTCAGAATTCTGGTAATCTTTATACTGGAGRTTTATGGTTGTGTAATTTTGCAAATATTTCAGGATCATATTATGTAGATATTCTTTGTATTGATATAATATCGAGACAGAACCAACTTCTGGCCTTCCACTYTTTGTGTGAGATGTTAAATTCATCCTCTGCTGCAACAGAGCAGACTTGAGTCTTGTGTCTTAAATCCATGTGKTTCATTCCTCATAAATGGTAAAGTGCTCAAATATAGAAATTCATATGTAAAAAATACATAAATAAAGTGAAACACAAATTGTGCTGTATTTTGTTACATTTCTATAAAGAAGAAAGACGATTTGGCATTATTTTACACCTAAGCAAGAGCTGCTTCTTTACTGGTGAAAAATATTCTGTCAAAACCATGTATTTGGTAGTCCATGCACTCCACTTCTCAGTCAATACACTGTGAAATAAAACAGATTTAGGGAAAACAGTGAGCTTCCCTTCCTGGACACTCTTTTTTTTTTTTTTTTTTTTTTTTTTTTTTTTTTTCTCAGCTTTGAGATCAAAGAATACTTTAATCTCTCCTTCCCAAAATGTAAAAGATCTCTCTTTTTTTTTTTGGCCTAAGAGTCTGCTGTTTCCTCTGTTTCTTTTCTTTCATTTCTGTGGATTTATCTTTTGTTGGATTTCCCAGGAAAAAAGCTTRCATACAAAACTGTTAAATCAGAATAGTTATTGCACGTCAAATTCTCGTTCTACATTTTAAGTTAACCTCTCAAATAGATGGATAGCAACAGCAACATAGTTTATATAAACAATGGAAAWGTCTTTGATGCATATTTTTGAATAGGCTATGTCATTCTCTTTATAGTATCTGCCTTCACCATGTGGATCTTGGCATAGTGATTACATTTAATAGATCTGTTAAGAACTGCTCTTTCTTTCAAGTTTTGCTGGAAAAAAATATCACCAGTTGGGAAAACAGTTGATAAAGTGGGCTGTATAGGGAGGTTGGTATRTTGTTATTTTAGATGATCTGAGATTCTGGCAGTTGTGACAGTCATGGTCAGGAACAAAAGTAGCATGATTTTTAAAAATACAAGTCTATGATGTCTTCCAAATGAGAAGATTTCAATAGATTAGCACACCGAGAGAGCGGAAAGACCTGACACAAATTAGTCATTTTCTGCATGTGTAGAATTTAACAGTGTTTAAATGGCTCGCACTGGATGAAAGAAAAACAGAAAAATGACCTTTATCTTTGTCACCACTGCAAATCTTGCTGTTCCACTGTTCCAGTGATGCATAGAGGTGGAAATAACGGAGATGAGTACAATAGACTTTTCCATAGACTGAGTTTTCCAGGTCATTTAATTCTCTCTAGTGTGTTCAGAACCTTTCCAACAGAGCTAATGATAACAGATTGCCACATTATCCTGCTCGTGGTGACCTGTTTGGGTACCTGCCAGAAATTCTAGTCACTCAAAACTATGGGTGAAAAAAAGTGTTTACTGAATTCACTTATAATGGTTATTATAATGTATTCAGGGAAAAAAAAATATATTATTGAGTACTTAATGTGTTAAATAATGACTCAATTATTTTGAAAATTGATACTTTCGCTCTGGGTTGCTGCTCTGCTGCAACTGATTTTGAATTTTCCTTACAGACTTTGGCTTTTTGCCAGTTCATGTTCCATGGGGACAGGTCTCCCTATCAAACAAGGCTGTTTTTTCATCATATAGCCAGCTAAAACTACCCACACTAACTCTCTCCTTGCTAAAAAAAAAAAAAAAAAAAAAAAAAAAAAAAAANGTTGTAGCTCTGAAGGTGATAAATGCAGCATTTTTCCTGGAATTTGGTTCTTTTTTTGGTAATTACTTTTGGGCTACATGGGTTTAAGGAGTGCAAAGGAGAAAGTCTTATTACCTGTGAATGTTGTAATGTTCAAGCTCTCAATCATTTAATGATTTAAATACAATTTTTTGAGCATAAAATTTATCATTTTAGATTTTATTCTAATTGTTTGAATTTCTATCTTTAACATAATTTTCTGAGAACCAAGAAGCTTTAAATTACATACACCATGTGATTTTTACCGTGATAAGAAAAGACACTGCATTTAAATATTAATTAAAGAAATTTTGACTTCTTGAATATTCATTGTTTCTCCAATCCAATCAGAGAAAAGTAATTTTCTAAAAGAGATTCTACCTGGGAATTCTGCTTKTGAGATAACTTGCTCTTGCATGTTACCTACTTAACTTTGAAGAGCTAGAGGCATCTAAAATTTGAGTTTACTGTTTGTTCAAACTGATTCCTAGTCTAGTGTGTTTAAAAAGGATTTGAGATTATATCTAATATTTTGGATGGGTGTTATTTTATTCACATTTAAGTTCCTGTAGAAATCATGCTTGTTCCATACCAAGGCAAAGATCATGTTAAGAGTAATGCCAAAATGTACTTACTATACACCAGTGACTCAGGCTTTCCATTATAGCTCTTTGCTCTCTAACAGAACTGCCATGGGCATGTAAGTCACTTGAAAGGCTTCCCCTGGATTACAGAATTAAAAATTCTACAGGTGGACAATGCCATCACATCTATTYCAGATGTATTTGTTCTAATCAGAAAATTGTTCTATTCAGACTTCCTTTGGAGTCTTTCATACATGATGGGGTGGAATTTCAGTCTTCAGAGAAAAGTTTTGCCTGCATTTGAATCATCTCACATGAGTAGCAACTTCCTGTTCAAGATGGGGATAGCAAWGTAGGCTGGAAAATCGTAGGTAGTATGTTAATAGAATTACACTAATTTAAAAAATAAGATTAAAGAGGTTTGGGGCTGATATGACTAATATCTCATTGCCAATAAACATGCCCRTGTTCTGAGAAAATTTGTGTTTTCATGGCCTGAAATGAGTAGTGATTCTCCCCTTTCTTACTTACGTGTCTGCAATGGAAATAACTAGAGTATCCAAGGCTTTCAATCTTGAACCCATTTACTCTGACTTCAATTTTATGTTCTCCAAGATTGTTTTATTTTAATTTTATAATGAAATCTTATATTTTGCTGTTCTGAAAGTTTACAAAGGTTAAAACATTACAAAATTAAGACTTTATGTTTATATAATTTATTTTAAGTCTTCCAAATAATTTCTGAAGTCCTATTAGACTATAGTTCTGAATTATTCAGATATTACTACAGTTTTCATGAATACTGAGTGTGTAACTTGATGGATTAAATGGTGATATATATGTTTATAGTTTACTGCAGGCTAATGAGAATCTAATGTGTAATATATTAATAGTGGTTCCCTGCCTTCTGTTGTAGCACAATAGGGGAAATAGAAATCCTATTTTAACAAATTGCACGTTTGCGGGTTTCAGATCTGCTATAAATCTGTCTTCACACAAGAAACCTTTTATACATCCCAATGTGATCAAAAGAATAAAAAAAAACCCACCCTAAGGTACTAAGTTAGGTTTAATCTGGCATTACAATGAAGCCTAACCAATGACAAATCACTGCAAAAGATATGGTTCACTTCTCTCCTTGCTACCTTCTCTTTCCTGTAGCACATTGTACAGTCAGTGCTTATTTGGATGATCCAGTGGAAAGGATTCTGTTTTGGTTTGTTTCATTCCATTTTGTTTGTGCCTAAATCAGTATACTCAAGGCGGTAAGATTTCTGCTTTCCAAGGCAGCTTGGTGCCACTTCCCACTGCTGAAGGCTTGACTAATACAAAATTAAGTGTTGTCAAGCCAGTTAGGTCCAAGCAGACTTCATGCTTTGTTAAAAACAGCTCCAAAATTTCCATCAAGACCAAAACATGTTTACTTTCCACATAGTGAAAATGGAAGTCCGGTCTCAAATCTGGCTGCTTGAGACTGTGCCCATGCACTGCTGTCTCCTACCRGCCAGGCTGACATTAGCTCCTAGGCAGCCACTCATTCACATTGGGGATGGAGACAGCCAGATAGAATTTGGGGAAGGTAACACACAGACACCATCCTTTCCTAAGAAATGAGCAGGAAAAAGTCTTACATTTTGAGCTACACATACTCTGTGAGTTGTGAATGCAAATGTTCGAAGTGCCAAGCACCCAATCTTGAAGTCAACTCATTGCCCACACCTTTCCAGATATGATATAATTATCACCATTTTATGTGGAATTCATGTATTTGAGTGATAGCCAGATGTAGAAATCCCTGAGCTGAAGGTAATTTTGGAAGGTGACCATATTTTTCTTTTTTTTTTTTTTTTTTTTGTTTTAGTACAGAAAACTCATAAAACTGATAACTTGAAGTTGATAATGAAAAGCCATTGAGAGATCTAAAGTCTTGTGTAAAATTTTCATCATAGTTTATACAGGCACAACATTTCAGAATAACTTCTTATACCAGGCATGTTTCTGGTTTTGTATTATATTCATTTACATTGCAAGCTTTCAGAAGTCTTCGCAAAGCATATGTTTATAAACATTGTTTTATCTTCTTGGACTTGCAAAACTCCCTATGAAAATGCCATAAATATACCATGCTGCTTATGAGGATTTGAAGGAGAGAGAAAGAGGATGTCAACAGATCTGTTCAAACCTGAATSCACATTCATACTTCAAGTGTTGTAGAGATATATTGTAGAGAAGAGGTCTTAGCAAATGAGATTTATTTCTGCCTTTTGCAATGCTTTTAAAAACAGTAGAAAGTCTGCAGCCTTACACAAAAATGGAAACTTCATATGCTACAACAGAGACACTAGTAATAAGCATCAAACATCCCTGATATGMATCACAACTCCTTTATCAGCAGTTTTTTGAGGAAAAATAACTACTTCTGCTTTGACCGGATGAGAAGAACCAAAGCTCAGTATTATTTATCATCATTATACTAATTATTGTTATTTGTTTCTTATAACAGGAGAAGTTTTCCTATTTTAAATCCTCAGAATGAAAGCTATTTTTATCCTTTTATTCACATGAGCAGTGAGCTTTCTAAAGAAGATTAGCAATTACTTCTTTCAGATTCATATGAACATTGTTATTGTCTTAATCTAATGTTTGATACTGATAGAAATGAGTTGCAAAATATTTAATGACTTTCTGCAAGTACTTTCTTATCAAGTTTGTCATTGCTACCTGACATGAGCAATTTTAGAAGTCAACAGTCTCATTAGTTAATGTTAATGAGTTTGGCAGACAAACATAACTGGCTTTTACCTTGGTTTTCATGTATTTTTATGAGATTGCACAGGGGCTTTTTGTAAGTAAAGACTTCATATTTATTGGTTGTTCAACTGTAAAATAATATCTTGTAACTGATGTCTGCCTGGATTTTTTACTCCATGAAATAAACTAGCTAAGTACCAAATCTGGGAAACTGAAATGGCTCTGTATAAAATGCAAATTGCATAGAATCATATTGTTCAGATAGAAAAAAAGGATCTTGGACGGTCTTCAGTCCAATCTTCTGCTCATGGCAGGTCAGCACTGAGGAGGTGCCCGGGTCGGGTCGGGTCGGGTCAGGCTGCTTAGATCTTCATTCAGCTGGATCTTGAAATCATCCAAGAATGGAAACTCAGCAACATGTCTCAGCTTGTGCTACTGCCTCKCTGTCCCTGTGGTGGAAAAGCTTCTCCTTTTACTCAGATGAACCTCTCTCATTTCAATTTATACTTCTTGTTTCTCATTTTTCCAGCTTGAATTACTTTGAAGAGCCTGCCTATGTGTCCTCAATGATTTCCCCGTAGCACTGGGGTTTGCTCTTAGGTCCCCCTAAGGCCATCTCTGCTCCAGACTGAGCAAGTCCAGCTCCCCTAAGCTCTTGTTAAAGGGCTGCAGCTCCACCATCTCAGTGCCCTCCCTTGTATTCCCTTCAGTTGGTCGCTGTCTTTCCTGTACAGGGTGGCCCAAAACTGGATGCAGAATTCTAAACATGAGAGCTCTTGGAAAAGTTGGAAATTAGGCTTGYTATCTTCATAAGACAGTATTTAAAAACATGATTAAATTGGTACCTTTTTTTCTAGCTGAGACCAGCTATAATTTACAGAAGCTGTACTCTTGCTGATGAATCAGACTCTTGCTGATGTACCAAAGGCGGAATTTAATCTTCAGACATATGCATCCAAAGGGATGCATTTTTTTTTTTTTTCTTGAGAGAGGATACAATGTAACTTTTCTTTAAAATTCCTGAATTGAGAAATATCAGAGCAATATAAAAGTTAAGGTATGAACAATATTGATCTAATTTATTTCCATAGAGTTCTTTGGCTGCTTCTTTTTGGTGACTTTTGCACAGCTACAGTTTCCTGTACATATTTCATTATCTATTTGAGAGAGAGAGAGAGAGAGAGAGAGAGAGAGGATAAAGAAACAGCTTTAAACTGGTGCAAAGGGCATCCCCTGTTTACTTGCTTTAAAATTAGTCTGAACTGTCCCAGTTCTTACTCCAAAATGAAATATCTGAATGGGACTGTTCTACTTGCTCAGGTTGACATCAGGTGTTCAGACAGACCTCTGCTTTCCCGGGAAACCAACCTTTGCTGAAACTGAGGACATGACGGCCATCAAAGCAGCAGCTTTCAAGGCAGGGAACATACTGAAGGACTCCTCAAGAATTGATAGAAATTAACCTTCTATCAGTGATTTAGCAAAAGGAAGACATAGCTTTACACATCACTGCCAAGTTTATTATCCTTTCTTTTACATGTTTTTGTTTTATTGCTTTTGTCTCTCATGAGACACAGTTATTAGTGCATAATAATTTTTTGTTGTTATTTCACAACTTTCCCTGTTAGTTCATGGCTTTATCTCCTGTTTACTCATTGCATGTGGTGGGGATGTGCTTTCCTGCTTTGAGATTCCTAAAAATATAGAAGTGTGAGTTGYTCACTGTACTCCTTCTAGAGCCAAGAATGAAAAGTATGCATATTCAGAGGAAAAATGTCTATCATCCTAATGCAAATATCTGAGGAGTGAAAATATTTATAGAGTGATTTCTCTCAGGTTTATTTCTAGCCAGAAAGGGAGAAGAGTGGTAGTTTATGAGACACAAGAGTTACAGTCAATAGATCTTTTGAATAAGTGACTGCACTTTTTTTTTTTTTTTTTAGGAACTTTAAAAGCTTGAATTGTCTCTTTTATGTTAAAAACATGGTGTGTAGTCTTTGTGATTTACAGCTGAAAGTTGTATTACAATATTTTAAATGAAAGTTGTAGCTCACCATTTATTGAACAAAAGAGGAAAAACGACGATCTTTTAGTGTTTTCTTTACTCCAAATTCTTTTCAATTATATCTTAATTTAAAATAAAAGAGGGTCACAACTTTCTTAAAATATGACTAGGAATTCTGGGGTTTAAGTACCTGAAATGAAAATTTAATTTTAATCCCATTACCTCAAGTGTATTCTAATTGATTATKGTTTCATATATCATCCCAGTTCCGATGCTACATTTACTGATTTATTTGTAACTGGCATGTGAAATTTGTCATCTACATTMATTTAAGAAAAAAACAAGTACATTTGTTATTATTCAGAATAGTCTACCATAAATATGTGATAAAGAACTAACACCTATGTAGATGAAAAAATGTTTTGACCAAAAGTTCTCAACTTTATTGAGAAGTGAAAAGAATAACTGAWTTATTTATTAAATATAAAAAGGTGGAAGGAAGCACATCTGTTGRTGAATAGCCTGGATGGAAATGTTGTCTGGTGGGCTGAACATGTTCTGGATTTCAAGAGAGACTTTCTGTGATTTCATGCAATAAGGAAAGTAGTGATCTTAAATATTTTAAACCGAGGCTTTTGATATTCTATTCCCATTTTTGCCAGACTTTCAAAGCCACTGTCCTTCAAGAAAACTCTTTCAAAAATGGAAAACKAAAATAAACATCAGCATAACGTTTTCATGCAGTAAGCAAATAAAAGTGATACATTAACTCTTTAAAGTGCAAAGAATCTTTTACCRAATTTATAATTAAATTGTTTATGAGGACTAGGCAGTATAAAAACAAATTTAGGTAAACGACTATTTCTAGTAAGTAAAGTGCAGCATCTAAATTTTGTAACTGTAATCTTAGTGTTTCAGATGTTTTATGCAGTAAAATTCCACTTCTAAAGTTTTATACTCAAAATCCTTCAGTCAGAATTAGTTAGTTTAAATTGAAGCCCTTGGTTTGCAGGAACATATAAGGTTTCAAGATATCCAGAAATTAGTAGGAGGAAAACAGAATGGCACTGTCAAGTTTCAGCAGGTCAACAGCAAAACTTGCTTCAAACTGAAAGAAAACTTTGTTTAGCTTTCCATGGTGAATGTGAGATAAAGACTTATTTTATTTTTCCAAAGTGAAAGAAGTTTTGGGTTGTTTGTTTGTTTGTTTTGTTTTGGGGATTTTTTTCAAATTTTGGGAAATAAAGGTGCTGGAATATCTCAGTTTCTGTATGCAAGCTGGATGCTTCTTCAATAGAATGGGTGACCAGACCCTGCAGCAGTTTCATCCAAACTCCCTTACCTACTTCCCTATAGAAATACCATCCTGTTGTGAAGGAGTGTCATAAGCTATAAATGAAGTGGATATAGCTCTTTCTTCTTTAAGTAAATCTTCCATTTTTGCTGATGGTTATTCTGGAGTTTCAGCAAAAATAACATTGGCTATGCAAACTTCTGCAAATGGCCTTTGAGCTCACATTCAAGGCTACCCTCTGGGCATTTCTGTTCTATCTGCAGGACTCTGATGTACCCACACTGGTCTCAACCCTCAAGATTACTATGTATTTCTATACAAGATCATTTATAAAATCAGTTAGTGCTTTCTTTTTCTTTAATGTATCATATTTTTTTAATAATTAATGTATACTTAAGATGTGTTCAGTTTTCAATATCTACTGATCTACAGAGCTTCTTTAACTATTTTTGCTATGCAAATTTTCAAGTAGAACCCTCTCTTATTATCCATAGATTAGTCAAAAAAGAATTKCCTCATTGCCTTGTTAAGTTTAAAATTGAAAGCTAAGTTGATATTTGGGGTTGAGAACATTCGAGGCTATTTATTTGGTTCAGTTTTTACATACAAGGCCATTTTTAAAATATGTAGGAATTGTTTAGTTCACAGACTTGATGAAGACTAATTCATAGTATGTATTAAAATAAAATGGATTTTACTTCATAAAAAATATCTTTTACTCTGTAAATCATAAACTAATGAAAACTAGATAACTTTGGGGAGGGGTGGGAGGAACTCCCTTTGATTTGAGGACAATAATCTCTGTACAGAAACTATGGAAGTACAAAAGCCATTCTCAGTCATTTAAGGACTCAGAAATGTTTCCAGCTGGGTTGAAGTCCCAGCCAGCATATGCAGTTATATGAAAATCTGTTTGCTATGTCCCATGAGGAACACTGCTCGCAGGAAATACATTGCTACTGCTGAGAAGGAACTCCACAGATTGTAAGAATGCAGTAAAGTAGCACTATGCTTTTCTCATCACCGTGTAGCTACAAACAGCAGTCTTTCAATTTGTCTCTTTCTCTTMTGGTTGATAAATCAACTGATCTAAYTCTCYYATTTCAATGACCTATCTAATAAAAATACTTATGAAGAATCTTACGTATTTTACAGGATAATTATATAATTATTTGTAGAAACAGAATCTTTGATCAAAATTGTTGGAATAAGAGGAAAGGTGGAACAGCGGGCCATTTCACTGAAAATCTGAATTACTAGTTTTCATGTTATAAAAGACCTGAAAAGTAGAAAGTCMATAAAACCACCAACTGAAAACCTAGTTCAAATTCCACTGTGGCTAATAGTAAAGCTTCCAGTAGTGCCAAGGGTTGCATATGTCCATGACATTTATAGAATTTTGAAGAACAGTATACAGTCTGTCAGAAAAGCAGAATCTTATAAAAATTCTATGTGTATTCTTTTCAAAGACAAAATGTCTATTGCTACTAAAGGGAATTTGGAGTGAGCACATTAAACTTTCAGTAAAAAAGCAAAAATTACTTCAGAGTTAATTTGAACTGAGTAGAGAGATGGATTAAAGGAAAGTCAGAAAATGTGAGATAGCATGGAAATAGAAGGTGCAGAATATCCCTTCTTGTGTTTCTGTAGAAAATATAGTACCAAAAAAAAAAAAAAAAACCAACAAAAACCAACCTAATGCAAAACAAACCAACCAATTAAACAAACAAAAAACCCCAAACACAACAAGCGAACAAGCAAAACTCTTTAAAACTCTACAGTGGTTAATTAGTTGAGTAGCTCTTGGGGAATTTTCATGGTATGCCTTAAGGTGAATTAAACACGTTTTTTGCTCAAATATATATATATATTGAAAAAGAATCAATGAACAATGCAATGTGCTCAGCCTACTACAATATGGAACTCTCCACGGAGTCTGCAAAGATGCCTCACAAGCAAGTTCCTTATATACCTTTGCACCAGCACCMKTCCCAAGAGCAGCKGYGTGGGGCACTYCAGGAAATYTTGAGYCCAACCTGCAGTCCACCTCTGCTGCCAAACGTGGCTCTTAAAAGCTCTCACTTCAGGATGGATACAGGATAATGCTGAGGCTGTTCCTTATCACAGCACTCCCTTGCAAAATGGCCTCCTGTCTCTGGCATCCCTACTCTCAGACAATTTGACTCCTTCTTGTACCTGGGCCTTCTTGCCTTCCATGAGACTTCATTCATCAGTAAAAAATTACCTCTGCAATTGGAATTTTCCTTTCATAGCTAAAATCCATCTTAGGATCCGGGAGTGGAGTAGGAAAGGCAGGGTAGCAGACAGCYTCAGAAGAGGATCTAATTAAGCAATATCTGTTGATAAATGAACATTCATTCTCTGAAGACAAATGCAATAGAGCTCACAGAATGACTGAAAACATCATGTTCATAGGGAAACAAGTGACTCACTATAAAGTCTTTGTGAAGATAAACTGAAAAAAAGATGCATTGTGGTGCCAGTCAAATAATCTCCCAAACCTTTGGGCAAATAGAAGTCACACCATACATTGCAATCTTTAACTCACTAAAATGGTATGGGGACCAGAGCACAAAATATAAATAGGAATAGGACAAACAAATATGTGGATTTCTTAAAATTTCATATGTATATAAAACAACCACAAACCAAAAGCAAAATGAGACACATGTTGTGGCTGAATAACTCCAATTGGCCAACATTGTCCAYTTCTCTTCTTTTTAGAGTCAAGTAAAACCCATCACATACAGGTGGTAGTGTAAATGTTGACAAAGTAGTCATATATGTGGTACAGGAAATCTAAAAGAATGTGAGAGAATTATATTGAATTATTAAGAACTAGACTTGAACTGCCACTCCTGTCTTGGCTTTTCCTATGAAAAATATTTTTAAGCTATAGAAGAATAGGAGAATTTTGTTTTTATTGTTTTTTTTTTTTTTAATTTTTCCTCTTTTAGAAAGAAAAATAAGCATATACCATTATCCTCCTGAGTTTATACCAAGTCATCAACATTATTAAAAGTCCCATATGTAGATCATAATTTGTGTGAGAAGCTTGTTTGTGAACACAGCAAAAGAGTAATAATTCAACTGAGAATGAAGAATTACTTCATTTTAAACCCAATGTTTTTCTTTAATATTTTTGTACTTGTATGAAATCTGTCAGTATAATTTCTTTTTGTCTGTATAGATTTTCATGATAAAAACAAATAAAATATTAATAATTCTTAAAGCTCAGTATAAGTAACTATAAAATTACCCTATTTTAGAACATGGTAATTGTCATACATAAGTAATCAGTCATGTTGCTAAATTTAAAAATAATTTGGCTTATATAGAAGAAATGTGTGTTTTTCTTGCACAGTGCATTCATTTTCCATAACAAATTAGTGCCCACATRAATTCAGTCTTCCAGACAAATGAATGTTCACTTAAACAAGAATCTGGAATTTGCCCATTAAAATAAATGCAACTTTACTGATCTTAGAAATTGAATTAACAGATTCATATGCAGTAGTGTCTATTTAGCTGATAATATAAATTTTAAATGGTGTAAAAATACTCTTTACATAAGTGAGTATGCATTTTTCAAATCCAGTTTTACAAGGTTAGAAATTCATGCATGAATTAAGAGCATGATTTATTTATTGTTAACTTTGCTTACAAAAACTTATWATTTGTGAAACAGACAGTCCAATCAACTAATTTTTAAAAGGAAGATCTCCAAAAAAGAAGTCGCTCTTCTTCTATACACTTCACTGCATGCCTAAGGCATTTGGCTTTGAGCCTCATTACTGAGTCTCTGTTTAKAATGAGTAAAAAGAAATAGCAGAAGGTAATTCAGTTCAACCAACATCTAAATCATCCTCAGGGTATCTGTCAGTAAAAAGAACCTGGGATGCCTGGTTGGGATGAATTGGCCAAGTATTATCACGTTAAACTTCATTTGGCAACACTCTACAGTGTCATGTTTTGGACTCCATCTTGCAAAGGTTTTGCAAAATGGAGTATGCAGAGAATTTATAAGAGCATTTCACATCGTAGCTGTAAAACTTAGTAGATATAAACTGGGTTTAGAGTGAAATAGTATTGTTTAGAGTGTGCTGTTTATGTAAGGAATTTAACCCTTATCATGTAAGCCTTTTAATACAACTTACTGAAGAAACTGCATCTTTGTAGTTAGAAAAACAGAACTTCACTGTTCTCGTTATAAAAACATTTTTTCATCACTTGGATTTTCTTCAAAGAGTGTTAGCCCAAACTGACATGCCTCAATCAATTGGTTAAATTTAAATCTTGTTTAACTGTTAGAGCCTTCACTACTTATAGGGACTGTRCCTGTATGGTCAAGGCTGTGGTCACCTTCTGACACAGACATGGTAAATATCTATCAATACATGATTATATCTGCCATTCTATTCMATTATTTTGATTTCAACAACCCTTACTCTCTTGCCACAATTCAGTCCACTCTAGAAAGCTTCTGTTTARCATTGGGTTATAACGTTTCATACAACCCAACTTTTCCGACTCCTGAATGTTTCTTCTCTGCTATATGTTTAGAGCTTGTTCAGAGGAACATTTTTTAAGCATGAAGCCAATAATAATGTTGGACATAAAAATTGCTCAGGTCAAAGTGGATTATATCAAATTTATATCAATTCCAAGTTGTTTATTGATTTAATAATGACTTCTAATTAACCAAAAATCARTGGACTGTTGTTGCAGTTTGAACTTGACCGAAAGCTAAAAAAGTCACCCAGGACATTCCCTTCCCACCCCCCAYCAGAGAGGCAGAMGGGAGAGAARAAGCCCAATTAACACTAAAATTTTTGGCTTTTAGATAACATAATTGTGAGAAAGTTACGTATATGCTCCAGAAAAATKGTCAGACAGGCTGAAWAACTTAAGTTGCAAAATAGATTTATTACTAAAAACTACTAAGAATACTACTGCACCAGGGAGGGGAACAGAGATAGGGAAAAATTTACAAGGAGAGGGAAAAAACAAACATTTTAAGACACCTGTTATTCTTTCGGTGAACCTGTCTCTCAGGTTGTCCCTCCCCATTTCTCCATGGCTTCCCTTGCACAAGAGAGGGATGAAAGTYTTGACATAGATCAAACTACTCATTACGGTTATCATCCGGCATCATAGGAGAAGAGTCCTTACATCTCCAAGCTGTGGAAGTTCTTTTCCCAAGAAACAGTCAAYGTATAACTGCTGATGGCAAGGGATTCTTTTTCCTTTACCTCGTGGGAGAAATGAAAATAGTCCTCCAAGACTACTGTCTCAAATCTCCTGGCAGAGCACAGCTTCTTCTAAGCATCCACTTGCTGCAGACGTGTAAGGGGGGGGAGGGGGGGATGACGACACACCACCTCTTCCCYCACAGAACACAATTTCTTCTAAGCATCAACTTGCTTCAGACTTGAGGTGGGGGGCCAAGCCTCTTYCCCCTTTTGACTTATGATTAGTCCATTCCTTCAAGGACAGGCTTTTCTCAGAGCAAGGTCGCTCTCTTTTCTATACAGGTCTCCCATTGAAGAAATAGTCCTTTYGAGAACAGCTTGTTTTCTCCATGTTCGAGCACCACAGCAACAGTACCTATCTTTTCTTTACTGTGATTTTGGGTCTCCATTTTTTTCTTACATCTCCTCACCTTCCTGCTCTGTTTTTCCCCAGTGCACGATACTAACAACCTAAAAACTACATGGTGGCCGCCCCTATCTTGTTTTGAATTCTTCTTAAGTACAAGACCATGTGTCATCACAGAGGTGTAACCAACCTGTGCAATTGGCCCAGGCCTGATGGGCAGCCTGTCCATCAACCTCAGAGMCATAATGGATTTGTTCTGAAATGCAGAAGGCAAGGCTCTTTTTGCTGGAGAAGAAGGAGAAAACTTCTAGGACTTTGTCACAGGAGCTATCTTTGTGGTTTCTTGGTTCCATCCCCCACCACCAAAAAACTGGACCGAGCAAAACCAGGACAACTGTGTATTGAGGATCAATATCCACAATACAGCAGATAAACCACAATGCTGGACATACATATATTTTAAGAAACYCCTTCAAATTTCCAAACAGCTTTTATAAGACCACTCATTCCCAGAAGTGTGAATTTGACAGCTGCCTGCATGCTCTAACTTTGCCCACACCCATATCAGCCCATCCGCTGGTGAGACAGCTTCCATGTGTGCACACACGAGGTGAGTCCTGTGATACAGTCTGTATTGCCAGACTGCTGGTGGCCCCAGTGGTGAGGATGGTCACCCAGTCCTAGACAGAGATTGCAATGGTGATGGTGTGATTCCAGCACTCTCAAAYTGCCATGGACTTTTTGTCCTCCTTCCGAAGCTCACCTCCTTGGCAATTCCCCAGTTTACCATTTAATCCAGCAGTGGCTGGCGCCTTCCCCTCGAGGGCTGTCAGTCTTCGGGCAAACAGGCTCTCCGACTGCGTGGGGTTATACCCATGGCATTCAATCCCACTGACACTTTCCCAGCTCCTTCTTTGGAACGTGGGACATGAGCACCCCAGCTGAGAGCAATCCCACTTGTCTGGGATTCTCTTCTGCTGCTTATGTACAGGGCTTTAGTTTCTACCACGCAAGGGAGAGAAGAGCCTAGAAAATCAGCAAGCTGAAGGGCACAGGCAGTTTTTTTGGAGGGCTCTGAACCTGCTGGAAGCGAGTGTGGGGGTAACCAYAACACTGTAGACAAGAAATAAGAAGCTGTTCATGTTGATTTGGGTGCTGCAGAATCTTTTAGGGTCTCACAGGGGAAGCTTAAAAGTCTGTTCTATAGTTGTTTTGATAAAGTCAGTCTTAAGCACCTGTGTGGTTTAAGAGCAAAGGAGAGTGATGGGGATAATGTTGCTTACATAGGATAAAGAATTAATTTCAGTGTGTTTACCTTGTGATAACCAATTTGCATTTGTTTATTTTTCCTCTAATTTCTCTGTTCTTTATGCAATTCAGTTACAGTGATTACCAATATGTGAATAAATAGATTTACTGCATCTTGCAAAACAAATAATTTCTTTAAGTCAGTGTGCTAATCAAATATATTTATTCTGGAAAGGAATTGGCATTTAATAACATTTGTGCTTTGAGATGTGAGAGAGCATTTCATTAATTTTTTGTTTCTTTGTCAGCAAATTTTTTTTTTTCCTGTCAAATACTGAAACATGTCATACATCATAAATGTAATTGGATTTAACTCTAGAATAGAGTAATAAATATCTGGCAAGTGTTTTCTAATGAATAGTAATAATAATAATAATATAAAAAAAAATCTGAGTTCAATTTAGTACATTCTTACTTTAATAAGTGTGAATAGCTTGTTTGACAAGGAATTTAAAGATTTGGACCCAACAAAAAATGAAATAGAGCTGCTGGCATCCATTTAAAAATTTAAATCCTTATGTTTTCAAAGGAAGATTTGAGATTCGTTAAAAAAGAACCACAARCAAAAAACAACAAAACAACAGAAAATGGATAAATGATCAACTCTAATGACTTCACTTAATTGAAACCCAGTGTTTGTACATTTAAACGTTTCTCAGTTTCTGAAATTTATTTATTTTCAGAAAAGGGTTYTTTAGCATTACAGACTTACAGCACCTTTAAAACACTGCAAATGACTAAAAATTACTGTAYGTAACTAATATCAACCTCCTTATGTCTAAAAGAACCTTTTAAAATTGAATAAAATATTAAATAGGTCAATATAATTCTGGTTTGAACTGCAAATTAAAATTGTAATAGATTAATGYCACTAAAAGCACAGAAGAGCAAGTAATGCATCCAGATTTTTCTATATTAGCAGAGTTATGTAACAGCTTTTAATTTGACAGCTTTTGAAAATGCAAATGCTTATAAACTTTACTTACTCTTAACAGTATCCCCTTCAGGAAATTTAGAGTGGACTTGGACTTCTGGMGTGTATCTTCATTTCATCTCACTCTACTATGAATTCTCTTTTAGGTATATCAGGTCAARCAATAGGAATTCAAATGAAATAATTACCAACTCACATTTATAAATCTGAGCACGAGATTAGGCTGAACCACTGCAACTCYCTCAGCCTGTCTTCTTAGGAGAGATGTCTATAACAGGTCCTCATCTATCCTGTGCTGAGGGTCCCAGAGCAGGACACAGTGCATCAGGTRGGGTTTCAACAGAGCAGAGCAGAGGGGCAGAACCACCTCCCTCTCCCGGCTGTCCACGCTGCTTTGGATGCAGCCCAGGTTGTGGTTGGCTTTCTGGGCTGTCAGTGCTCATTGGTGGGTCATGTCCAGTTCCTCATCCACCAACAACCTCAAATCCTTCACAGGGCTGTTCTCAGTTCAGTTTGCCTTTCCACTTATCTTCCTCTTAATCATGGAGATGATTTCACTTGGTTTTTTTAGTTTCTTTTTTTTTTTTTTTCTCTAGCATTCTAAATTTAGACACACACCACTGTTGCTTCACTCCTCTACACCTTAAAACCCACTCAGAATTTGTCAAATCTAGACAATTTAGATCAGCAACAAGAATTATGGCCTGATGTAATACAGGCATGCCTCCTTCAGAACCCTGACATTAGGGGAAAAATTTGACATTTCCACACGCTCTTAGAATGCCTTATCTATTCAATGAAGAGTTAATTCTCACCATGATTGYATTAGTTAAAGTAACCCTTAAAGAGCCTTGCTTTTGACAGAAACTGCCAAAGATGTGGCTGTTTTCTTCTTATGAAGAAAAGTACAGTACCACTCTGAAGTACCTGGCCTCAGAGATTTAACACTACAAAAGGTCTRGATAAATGTCATGTATTTAAGTTACACTGCTTGCTGCTTCAGTGCAAAAACCAAAATATATGCCTGAGTTCATGAGAGAGGTTGTTCTCAGAAATAGTTCCTGCAGTCCCTTTCTCTTTCTAAAGTAATTCATACCCTTATTTCACCTCCTAGAATAACATGTACCTTGATTTATAATTCATCTTAGAAGAGTTTCAAAGGTAGAACTTACCAGRTGTCAATTTATGGAGGTGGAAAAGGGAACTCACTGTCTTACATTAGTTCTGGTTGATAGGTTTCCATTTCCTGTATTACTGCCTGTGCTGAACAGCTTTGTAACCCCTGCAACAAGAGATCGTCTACCCTGGAATTCATGRCCACTATTGATTATGCTGGGTGAGAAGTAAAATTGCTATGTATGTCTTGGCATTTATCACCACAGCTGAGTTTGAGATGCAATAGGCATTGCTTCTGGGAGACTTCTTTTTAACAAAACTAATTAAAAAATCATGATACTTTYATTTAAGGAGTTTTAATATCTAATGCCTTTTGGGCATTTTTTAGAAGTTTAAAATGAAACAAGTCTATTTGATGATATAGCTTTCCAATTGGTTAGCATTGGGAAAATAGAAGTACTTGGGATAGCTTAAGATCTTAATTAATGTAATAACTGTGTTTATTTTTAAAATGAAATATCTTGTAACTCAGAGTTGCTTGTTTGCGAAGATTAGAAAAATCAATGCAATGCATTTACACTCACAAACCAGATTCAGTGTTGTGGGATAATAAAACTCTATTTGCACTCTAAAGGTATTTTCACTGCCGTTTGCACCATTCATGGTTACTCAGGTGCTGTTTGTTCATAACTTCTATAGTTTGTGTGAATCTCAGCAAAGGTTGTCTTTTATATATGCATGAGATATRTGTGATGWGGGTAGACTGATCCRTGTTTTTGGAATCTTCTTTGTACTRGGARGTTCCTGGGCTGATTTAGCCCTCTGATTATTACCAGATTGTGCTTGTCCAGGTCAGCAGTAAGAAGGTTGAGAAGTCCTAGGGYAATCAAAATCATTTCATGGAAGGGGGATGATGGTTAAAGAGACGGGAACACGAGTGGTGCTTTCCTCAACCATTTTGATAGGAAGGAAGAATGTCCAGAAGGAGAACCCACCTGATGAACACATGGTTAAAGACAGGTCCATCAGTGGAATTTCAGCTTTTTCAGTCATGGGGTGGTTTACACAACACCAGACCTACAGGAGATAGGTAGCATTAACCTCTTTAAAAGGGGAAGAAGGACTCTAGCCCAAGAGATGGCAGGAGTGATTGAGAGGGCTTTAAACTAGGTTTGAAGGGGAAAGGGGACTAGATCAGGTTGGCTAGAGATGAACTATGGATGACATGTCAGTGTTGGGAATGAAATCGACAGCCCAGAAGAAGTTCATCTACATGCAGCATGGTCTTAGGTAAAGAGGAGRAGCTGGAAGCCATTGTRCAGCAGAAAAGCTGTGACATAGTCACCATCACACAAGTGGTGGAATGATTCATGTGACTGGAGTGCTGTAATGGATGTCTGTAAGCTCTCCAGATGGGATAGATGAGGAAGAAAAGGCAATGCTCTGCAGATTAGGCTGTGGATGTTGACTACCTGGACTTCAGTAAAGCCTTGGATACAGTCTYCCACAGCATTCTYCTGGAAAACCTGKCAGGCCATGGSTTGGAGAAGTCCACTCTTCACTGGGTTCAAAACTGACTGGATGGCTGGGCCCAGAGAGCAGTGGGGTGGCCARTCAACAGCGGGGTTCCCCAGGGCTCATTACTGGGGCCAGTCACGTTTAATGTCTTTATTGATGA
>NW_026623366.1:85808-104889 GCF_030028575.1 Malurus melanocephalus
TTTTTTTTTTTAAATCCAGGTATTTCTGTAGAATCAAATGGGACTTGTTCAGTTCCATTTCCAAAGAGATCATTATCCATGTAACAGGTTCAACACATTTTGTGCATTTGGTTTGATTTTCTTGTTGGAACAAGAATATTTAGATAGAAAATGGAATCATAAGGATTAAAATTGTGATTCTTCAGTAGACACTTGATTTTGCCCCACTTTTTATTTTTCTTTCATAGCCTTTCCTTCACAGCATTTGGCACACATTTTCCCAAGGGAAGGGACCCATAAGGATACTTGATCCCAAGAGCAACTCGTTCAGGGATTCTGTTACTGCCATAGATTTTTCAGCAAAAGTATATAGTAATTTGTGTGATGTACAGGAAATTGCACTCTTCRGTGGGRGGAAAAAAAACCAAMCAAACAAACAAAAAAACAGCAAAAACCAAAAAACCACAAAGCTCCACAATCTATTAGAAATTATTATTAACATTGAGTTTTGATACAATTGAGGAGAAAAARCAAAACAAAACAAAACAAACAAATGTGCATTAGAATCAGGATAGAAACTTTAATATTACTACCTTGGTGAARAATTCCCTTCTGACGTTCATTAAATCCCATTACACAAAACACCGATGCTTTTGATTTTTGAAAGCGAAGTGTTCTGTGCRCATGTACATACTCTAGGATTGTGTTAAGATCTCATGTCCTCCTTGAGAAAAGTCTCCTCCTTTACATTAAAGATGATCATCTCCTGGAGAGTTTCCAATTGGATGCAAAAAGGACATTTTTTTTAAATGAGAGGAGTAAGCCATTTCTAGGAAAGCAGTGGATTCTCCAACATTGGACACTTTTAAGATTCATCTGGACAGAGTGCTAGGGAATCTTGTCTAGACCATGATTTTTCAAAAAAAAAGTTTGAACCAAATGATTCTTGGGATCCCTTCCAACAGGAATTCTATTATTCTAGGATTCTATGGAAATATTTTGCCACCATATGCCAGTTAGAAATGTTTCGTGTCTGTGCTGAGTTCTTTAGTCATTTGGAGATCCACCAATAATTTCGTAGCTGGATTTCTTAATTACAAGGTCTCAAACTTACCAGGAATACTTATTGGACAATCATGTCAAGAGCAAAAAAAGTTCTTGTTACTGTGGTTATCTTGACAGCTGTAAATAATTCCTAATAAGATGTAAAATAAACTTCTAGCTTAGACTCATACAATTACAAGTATTTTCTATTACTTTCAGAAAATTAATAAGAGACTTTATGTTAAGTAAAACTAATCAGGGGGATTTATTTATCTCTTCTCTGATTTATGCTAATATGGCTTCATCRTTAGTCTGAATTAGACTCTCTAATGCTGTTTTGGCCAGGATTAGAATTTCTCAGAGGCTTTACATTCTCACATGGTTGCCACTTTCATTCTGCTATTTCCCCGCTGGTAGTTTKAGCCTGGATGTTAACACTAATTGCAGAACACTAAATAGTTCATTTTAATCTTTAATAAGTTTACATCTATTCAAATTAATTCTTGGAGTGTGAAATCTCTGTTGTCATTGCAGTTTAATGTCTTAGCATCTCAGAATAAGAATATGAAATGAAGTTTTTTTTTCCATTGTTTTAGATGATTCAGCATTTATTAATATCAGAAAGCATAATGCAGCTTCCTTGACTTTAAACATAATTAATGCTCATAATTTTAAATTTCCTTTATCAGTGTGTATTGGTGCTGACATTGACTGATTTTGGCAAATACCAAGAGGAGACGAGGTCCAATGTAGTTTTGTAAATGTCAATGTATGACATCACCACGGGGAGTTGGAGTCTTTCTGTACTGACAGAACAGAGGCTGTAATTAGAAATGAATGACAAGGTGCTTTTCATCTTTGATGAGAAAAGATTTTTGTGTCAAAACATCTCCGTGCAGGAACCATTTTTCTCCAAGCATTTCTTGTCCTGAACATATTTTGCATAATAATGAAGGGGGAGTAGAGAGGGCAAAACGATTGCATAGTATTGTTGCTTAGTGACAAAATAGCAGATGTTCTACATTTGCAGATAACAAATGTTTGAAAGGTATCATATTGTGATATTGACAGATACCATTCGTTAGGAAACAATATATTCACTACTTGAAAGAAACATTAAAGAAAAGCAAAGGTGTTAAAGTTTTTAAGGCCTTAAGTAGAGAACATTTTAAAATTACTTGACAAAAGCAAAACATCATGTTCAGAAATGTGTTTTAAGGATTTAATGACATGATACATAAGAGCTTAAGAAGATAAGTGACTTATGTTTTCTTGTTCTTTTAAATATAGGCAGAATACCTGCCTGGTCAGTCAGTTGAAGTGGTATCAGATGTGATCTGAATTTAGATATTTAATAACTCACCCTGTAWATGGACTTATAGTGCTGATGTTAAAATTAGCATTTAAAGAAATGGCTGCGTTTGAATTATTCTAAGCTAAACATCATCTTTGAAGCACTGTAGAAACACTGAAAAATGGCATATGATGCTTTCAGAGTATATAACTTCCAGTGTGGCATGATCTGAAACATGTAGGAAAGTAACCTTAACTTTGATAGATTTTGAATTCCTTTTGAATAAATCTATATTAAGGCCTGCAGATTTGCAAGACAACTTGATTGGTTTCCCAAAGCTTAGAAAACCCTTTTAACTCAGCAAATATATCTGTTGAAAATTCTGTAACATAGAGGTTACAACTTAAGCTTTCAGGGTTGTAGCTTATTTCTCCTGATATTTACTTAAAATTTGCAATTAGATGAATGTAGACAGTAGGTACCTTTACTAGACCTGTCCTCTCTACTTCAATTCTTCATAAATCCCCAAAAYATGAAAACAAATTCCCATTCAAGGTCGAACATCTTGCAATTAATAGAATTTATCTTTSTATTAAGAAGTATACACTTTTAACAGTCAAAAAGATTCTTAAAAGTAACAAAAAACCCCAAACTCTGCATAAAGTAGGTCAGGGGGTACATGCTAATATTTAAGTCTGGTTAGAGATCAAGACTGAGTTGAATTTATGTGCAAATAAACATATAAGCACTAGAAGTAAGAAGAAATAACTTATTCCTCCCCATGCCTTGAAACTTCTTTAGTATGCTGCCACTAAATTTTTGACATTGTCTTGAATGAAAAAGTGTAAATTTGCAATGTGAGAGCATTTTCCAGATGAAAAACCTAATTTCCCTTTCTGTAAGGACTCCGAACTTTATTCACCTTTGCTCTGAAATGGCAGAAATTTCAGAAAAATACATGGAAGTTAATGGAACTGCATCAATATATAGATGATGCAAATGCAGTTTGAAATTAGAKTATCTTCTGTATAGATCTTTGCTGAAGAGATAAAGTTTAGTTTTAATTTATTTGATAATTTTCTTTCACTGTTAAAATTTAAATAGACAGTCTTTATTGTGTGATTATGAAGCATAAATATGTTAATGCAATGAGTTTAGTATTCTAATACGCTTGTCAAAGTTTTTATTACCTTAATATAAAGATGGAGTACATAGTTATGATTTATAGTGCAAAATCTGAATTATCATTTAAAAATCCCACAAATTACTTTAAAATCTACACATTGTACTAGACATTCAGCTGAAATGAATAAATTAGATTTATTGCCATTGTTTTAAAAAAAAAAAAAAAATTGAACTGGTTTCAGTTGTGTAAGTAATATTTGCCTGGAAGCCACAGGGAAGTTGTTGATCAGCTGTTATCACCATTCTGCCCACTTTAACAGATGGTGGAAATGACCAAATTACCAATAGAGAAGGGTGAGAAAAGGAGAGAAAATCACATGAAAATCAAGGGAAGGTCACTTCATAGCATGGAGTCTTTCTGTCTTGGTTGCCAGATGGAGGGAGGAAACATACCTGCTCTGTACACTCACCTTCCTTCGCCATTATAATTCTTGCCAAAATCTTTGTAAAGCTCTTTGTCACTCATTTACCTCATTCTTCTGTCCTCTTCTGCACCTGTAGGCATTCCTAGAAGTGTTAAAAGTCAGACAGGATGCTTTAGGATCAAGAAATTATTAATTCKTCCTGGTTGGGCCCAAACTGTCAAAGGATTGGAGGAATACTTTGCCCTTTTTATTTCATCTATCTTAGACCATCAAATAGTTCAAATTAGTTTGAGAAGGAGTTAAACAATGGATGTAAATGTTCAGGAGTGTAATGAAGTTTTTATCTTATCTGAAGTTAGTTCTGCCCTTCCTATATATAGACAAATAAACATATGTTATGGCTTATAGAATAGATAYCCTGCAGCCCTTGCATTAGATGTACCAAGAAACAATTTATAAGCTGTGGTTTAACTTTTCAAATCAGTCCAATGTCTGTTTTACTGCGAATGCTAAACAAAACTTGAGATTTCTCTTTGTATGAATTTACATATATCTCCTTTGGAAAAATGGTGCCGAAAAACAGTCTTCAACTCTTCTAGAATTTGTGCTGGCTTTGTTGAAAAAATGGATGACTTATTTTGTATTTAGAGCACATGTAAGTCAAAAACAATTCTCATTTCCCCAGAAACAAAACACAGACATTTGAATTTCATATTACTGTCAACGAATGACTGTGCTCGTGCAAGATTAGAAATAGAAAAATTGTACTTTAATGTTTTTATCTCTGTATCTGAGCTGCTTCTGGTACTGACAGGAAAATTTAGTATATTGATTTTTAATTTTTTTTYCCCTCTAAGTTAGAACATACAGATGTAGTCCCAAAGCTGAAAAGAAATGACTATTATAGATAATTCCACACTGACAAACAAAGYTCCAGAAGACTGACTTAACTGAGACTACAAGGATGATAAGGCAGGAGATCAGCATGGCAGAGAAAGAACCTCTGGGTCCAACTGAAATACCAGATGAAAATGCTTATGCTGTGAAAGCAGGATGTGCRTGCTGGGAAGAACATAGCAAAACTGCCTGAAAGTGTAGGGATGRGATCAGGAAAGCTATGGCGCAGCTGGAAATAAATCGAGGGAAATGAGGAACAGTAAGAAGAGGGTTTGCAATTTCATCAGTCAGAAAAGGAAAAATTGTACCTCCTCAATAAATGAGACAGGGTTTCTGGTGACAAGTGACATGGAGAAGGCTGAGGTACTTCACTTCTTTTTTTTTCCTCAGCAATTGCTCTTTCCAACTCTCATGAGTCCCTGAATCTAAAGGTAGGAAATGGGAGAWCATAGTCCCACCTATTATACGAGAATATCAAGTTCTAGACTGTCTGAGAAAACTGAAAGTACACAAGTTGTRGGACCAAGGAGATGCACCCCAGGGTCATGAGGGATTTTTTTGCTACTGGTTCCAGTCTACTCTCCAATCTACCATTTGATGGGGGCAGTCCATAGTATCAATACAGACTGAGTGATGAATGAATTGGCAGCAGGTCTCTGGAGAAGATCTCGAGGATACTGGGGGATATAAAATTGGTCATAAGCCAACAGTGTGTGCTTGCAGCACAGAGAGCCAAGCGTATCCTGAATGAAGTGTGACAAGCAGGTCAAGCRAGGAGATTCTCCACTTTTAGGGCTGTTGTGAGGCCCTAGCTGTGTACTGCATCCTGTTTTGGGGTCCCCAGTACAAGAAAAATACAAACATGTTAGAGTATGTCCAGTAGAGGGATACAGAGATGGAGCACSTCTCCTATGAAGAAAGGCTGAGAGAGCTGTGAGTTTTCAGCCTGGAGAAGACTCTGGGGAGAACTTATGGTGGTCTTTCAATACTTGTAGGGGACTTACCAGAAAGATGGAGACTTTTTACAAAGAGAGCTGGTTTATAGTGCACATAGGGGAGACATTTTTTACTATGGTGACAGTCTGGACCAAGTTGTCCAGAGAAGCTGTGTATGCCCTGTCACTGGAAGTGTTCATGTCCAGGTCAGAYGGGACTTTGAGAAACTCAGCCTGTGGAACGTGTCTCTGTTCACAGCTGGAAGTCCCTTCCAGCACAAAAATTCTATGATTCTGYGTTTCTATGAACTTGGTGTCAATACCTGAACAGTCAATATCATATCTATAGAGAAAAAATTACYACTGTGAGGGACATTGCTTGGCACTAAAAGCATGGTAACTACATATCATAAACAGAAAGCATCTAATGAAATTGTTTATATCTCTGTGCAGGATGGTTGCCTGCAGTCATTGCTACATAATGCTGAAACAGATTCATTGAGCTTTTTTTGTGGTGCTGTTTTTTTGTTTGTTTTGTTTATTTGTTTGACTCTGGAGTCCCTATTCAGAGTATTTTCACTCTTCCAGACTGTCAGCAAATTTATCCCTACAATGGTTTTCTGAAATGATGTTATATTATCCCCCCTTTATTAGGGAACTTGGTCACCAATGTTAGGCAGCACATCCAAAWGTGCTGACCAGTTTTTATGTCTTGCACAAGAAGATAAGAAGATGACTTTTTTTCCAGTTTTCTTAGTGCTTTCCCAGAAGATTAATTCAAAACAATGCTCCCACTGATTTCAGTTTCGACTCTCAACACTTGGAGTCCTGCAAATTGAACTTTATCTGTCTGAAACATATAATCCTATCTATTTCCAGTATACAGTATCTAAACGAGGTAGGGATCCTGTGGGAAATGCTACGTGATCATGTAAGTAAAAACTGTCTCAGAATGGCTACATATGCCAGGGTACTTTCAGGTTGCATTCTGTCTGGAACATTCTACCTTTTTTTTTTTTTTTTTTTTTTTTTTTCACACCCACCCTGCAATACTTGTGATGCAGTTTTGTTTGATTAGATATGGGCAGGGTGTGAAGTAGGCTGCAGTGTGTTGTTTTTATTAAGGTGGAGATTTGTAATTCATTCTGCCTTCCAGGAGATTTTGACAGACTGCAAGACATTTTCATCATTCTGTTGCTCATATTTGCCACTTTGCTCTGTCCTTTAGGGTGGGGTTTTTATGTCTTGTTCTTTCTATATTTTAGAAAATTGTTTCTGCTTTCCATTCTATTGATTATAGAAGAATACAGAGGTCTTCCTTATTTGTTTTGTGGAAAGCTTGTTTATGTTACTAAGTCCTGGAAGAAGCATTCTGAGAAAAAAATCTTGTTTTCTCCACAAAGACAAGATTCAATAAGAGTAGTGGATAGAGGCTGTGTTAATATATGCTGAGTCCCCAGAGTATTTATCTGATAATACATAAGAGATCTGACTATGTGTGAACTGAAAATGAAGAGATTTATAAAAGGCAGATATTTATAGAGGTTTTCAGAAGAATGAGCAAAAAGTGCATGTGGCATCTGGACATCAAAGTTGGCAAAAATTAAGTCCCAAATATATGAGATAGATGTACCAGTATTTCTGATTTTTATGACTGCAACAGTTCGAGCTTCAGCACAAGCAGAACAATACGTTATTTAATTTCAGTAATAATGCCTCACAAATGATTCAAAAAAATAAAATTAAAATTAAAATTAAAAAAAAAAATCAACAAAAAAGATCACAACATCACAAGCGTAAAATGGTGGACTGAATGGTCAAACACTATGAGCAACTGCAACAAAGAARTGTTTGTTCAAAGTAATCAAACATTTAATAGGAAGTAGAACATGACGYAGCTATACAGTAATTCCATTTACTGCAAGAAGAAATAGTTTCTTCTGAATAGAATTTTGTTCATTAGAAAAATAAGGGGGATTTTTTTCCATAAAAAGCCAACATTTGGAGATCAGTAGTGTTTGCTTTTTGTSTTTCAATGATTCAGTCAATAGAGATGTCAAATTTAATTTATATCATCATTCATATGCCACCTGGGGTTAGCAGAATTCAATCAACAAATGTGGAAGAGTTGGTGAAGGTGAAAGTCATTCTATGATATTAAGTAAACAAAAAACCAGTTATACTTCAGAGACATAATGTGAAACCATTACACAGTGTTGTTTTTTTATTTTGATGAAACCAGAGACACAGAGAGAGGGTCTAAACAGATACTTAATTAAGATTGGTTTGAAACAGTCAAGAAATTGATGATCACATCAGTCATAAAGGATTGCTCTGGAAGAGATGTTCTGTGAACTTTGGAGGAATAAATCATTGAGGTTTATATCCTGCAGAGCCAAAGAGCCCTATATTGATTGCSTTGGACTGCCATTGCTACTATAAGATAATAGAAATCAAATCTTTTGTATAAACCAAATTGGCCTTGATATTGAACTTSATTTAAATTTTTAATGTGTTGCAGAATAAGCAACGTCAATGCTAAGATGATGCTGGCTTGGCCATTTGGAAATAACATAGCTTTGAAGGGACC
The DNA here is from genome assembly GCF_030028575.1 of Malurus melanocephalus. Lineage (NCBI taxonomy): Eukaryota > Metazoa > Chordata > Aves > Passeriformes > Maluridae > Malurus > Malurus melanocephalus. The sequence goes on from NW_026623366.1 coordinate 94,098, forward strand.
TGGATACATTGCCAAGGAAATATCGGAAAGAAAAGGAATATTTTCTCTATTCTTTGATCATTGATAGAGGAGCTGAATGTATTTCTGCAAACACTGATTCACCCATGCATGTATGAATTCAAAACCTGTTATTTTCTTCTCATTCAAAAATACCAGGTGAAACATTTGCAGTTGGGCTGAATTAAGAGCCAGGAGAAATAATTAGAGTCTGTAAATTTCCTATTGGTTTCATTTTGATACTCTTTTATGGAAGCCAGCATCTAGTTAGAGCAAAATAATTTTTTCCATGTGTGTGTTCCAGAGATAGAACAAAATAAGGCTACATTACACAACCATGATGTTATTCCTTAGTACTTGGTAACATTTAATTTAAAAAAAAAAAATAATTTGAGGTGGAGATATTAATTTTTAACAGATGAAATAATAAAAAAATAACACTTTTTCTGATTTTTGTCTGGAATAACTTTGGTTTAATAGAAAAAAAGTCATATCATTATTTATTTGGAAATTAGAACTTTGGAGTTTAGTCTAAAGAGCATATAAATATACAAAAACATTCAGATTTTAACTAGATTTGTAGTTAATAATAATTGGATTGAGTACCATAAATCCTAAAGGGCTTATAATTCATAACTTCACTGTACCTCAGAATTTTCCAGTGTGATCTGAAAAAGCATTTTTTCTTCCCAGTCTAAAACACCCAAATCTGTAATTCCAAAATACTGTTATTGACCTGGAATTCTTCYCATGTGACATGAGGCCTTGAAAAGCTGCATTCCACCACATTTCATTAGAATGTTGTTTCTTTTTTTTCCTACAGAATTGTGTGCACTCATGTAACTAATGATCTCARCTAAGTGAAAAAGTAATACAGATATAAATGTAATGCAATTGCATTACATCATTATGAATAATTGTACCTATTTTGTGAAGACAAAAATACAGATTTCCAGAGATGATCTTGCAGGTAAAAATGGATAGAAAGAAATTTGATGGTCGTGGCACAGGGGATATCAGCAAGATATGTTSGCTCTTAAAGGGTTATGAAAGTAGAAATCAGGTCAAGAAGTTGCAGCCTGCTGTGAAGGTTTCTGTAGCTTTCTCTCAACACATACTCAAAAATGATCTTGAATTGTTCCATATAATTTTAGCAATAATTTATTATTGTAACTGACAATTTAAYGTTTCCTTTAAGAAACGCTGGCAATTCAAACATTCCAGATAGGAACCTGCAGGGTTTTGTTTCCATGTTAGAGATTTTGGAGATGACAGACATATAACATGGACCAGATCCTAAAATATATGTCTGACTGAAGTAACTGTCTTCTTGGAATAGCAGAACTACAGACAAAGCTTAGTGTTGCCTGTGGATTGAATGACTGGAATACATTGACCATATACAATGTGCTGCCAATCATAATATTTTTTTTGATGTTTGTATTCTCTCTCTAAAGATGTACTCAAGCATCCATAATATTAAAAAAATATAGATTATGTTCCATCATGTGTATACTCTACAGCTTTTTGAACTTGGATATTTTAAAAAATGGGAAAAATGATAAAGGGCTCTTAAGTGATATTTGCAATGTCTTAAATATGCACTTCTCCCTGATGCCTATAGATCAGTAGCTTYAAGAAAATTTCAAAGCAGTCAGTCATGGAATTTCCTTAAGACAATTTAATGCAGTTAAGCAGAACTGGTAAGGCTTTCTCTTTGTCTCAGTGCAATAAATGAAGTTATAAGAACAGATGAAATTTTGATAAGAAAGCAAACTGAAAACAGAGTTAATGCTTCCTGCATATAAGTTGCTCTGTTTAGCCCCCAAAATATTTGTATTCCATATTGTAGAGTATCATCAAGGAGACTCATGATTTTTTAATGTGCACCTTTCACCTTTTCAGAGAAATGATCGATGAGAATGGCATTTAAATAATAGAGGAACCTAATATCATTAAGTTATATCAAATAAACTATAGTTTTATCTTTCTAAATTGGGTAATAGGTGTTATAAAATCTTTTTAAATATAGCAAGTACTAAAGGACAAAGAAAACAAGTTTTAAAACATGTTTGTTGATATAAATACTGCAAAAGATTGTTGTTAAGTTGACCCTGCACTTAATTTCTTACTGTTTTAAATGTGTACTTCTTTCAGGCCAAAAATTTATTGGTTTAATTTTTTATCATTTGATTTTCTGACATAATGCTCCTTATATGTAAGATGCTCCATTGACTATTCTGTATTCTACATGAAGTTTACTCCTGGCCAGGCCAACATTTAATGCTTCTATTAGTATAAGGATTTAAATTTTTCACAGGAAAATGCAATTTCCACCCTTTAAATCAATAGGAATACTTCTCTGAACCCTCTCCAGCTCCTTGACAACCTCTATGAATTATAAACACAATATTTGAGTAGGAGTTCTATAAGAGAACTCATATGTACATGCAATATTTATTGTTTTAGCTACAAGAGCTTTTACTTATAATTATTATTGTTATTTGTGACATCGACTTGTAGTGATTTGATTTTGAAGTTATTTAGAACATTTCATCCTAGAAGCATGGCTGTCGTGGTTTGAACTTGACTGAAAGCCAAAAGCRCTGCACCCACAGCGTTCCCTCCCCCCACTGGAGAGGCAGAAGGGAGAGCAAAAGCCCAATTAACACTAAAATTTATGGCTTTTAGATAAGATAACATAATTGATAAGATAACAATATTGTTAATTGTATTGTCAATTAAGCACTCTTTCATTGATTTCAGTGTTCAGAATACTTAGCCTTTTGAAAAAGAAATGAAAACTATTTAATTTTAATACTGTTGCTTTTTTAAAACTTAAGCATATTCTTTCAGCATTGTTTCTAAGGTATCTAAGATCTCAGTTAAGATCTACTTTCTATAACTCCTTGCTGATTTGGATTAATTTCCTTCCTTTAATTGTTAAGTACRCTATCAGCACTTTTGTATTTGTCATGCCAGTTAACATGGTCTCATCTTTTTTTGAGATCTACTTGTTATTTTTCAAAAGATTGGCATGTGGTTGATAGATTGGTAATTACTTTCTTACGACTTTTACTTTTCATAGACGCAGCATCAACTTTGTTCCATGGCCCTCGATCTTCTAGTGTTTCAAGCCTTGAAACAGGACATCAGCAGACCAGACTGCTCATGGATAATTCTTTAAAAACTGATGATTTAAAATCATGTATCATGATTAGTTTTGTTTATCAGTCTCCCTATTTTATAACTCCTATGGCAAATATTTCTTCATAACCTCAGAAAAGTAAAATTTCCATCTAGCCCTGGGAACTAAATTCAATTTGTTTCAATTTTTCAAGTTTCTGATAYCACAATTATTTTCACGAAATTGGTATTCCTAAGATATCTGTACAGAATCACTGCATGGATAACTTCTGCTGTCTGGAATGCCTTCCACAGCTTCCTCCTAGGATTYTCTTTTCATATTATGTTAATTGTAACTGGAAGTGTACTTCCCTTTCTTTCTCTAGATAATATTCTGTGATAGTTTGGTAACCAAYATATTTAAACTTGATCAAGATACAAACGTTGGAAAATTACTGCAACATGTATGCGTCAAAAATCCCTAATCATTAGGTGGAAATATTTTCTTTCCTGATTCCTGTCTGTTGATTTTTTTTTTTTTCAGTTTGGTTTTTTTTTTTTTTTTTTTTTTTTTTTTTTTTTTCTTTCACCAGCCTGGGTTTGACTACATGTTGCCCTCACATCTTAATGTTATTCATACAAATAGTACCCTATGCTCAGGTTCTCAATTAGAAGTAATAATCCATTTATAGGATTATGGAAAGAACAGAAGTCAGCAATAGTGTCATTGTACATGACTTCACAGTTGTAGAGGACTGTGAAGAGTCACAGGAGAGTCTTCAGAAATCCAATTAATAGTCTGCAAAGTATTGACAATATTCCTACTCTGCTCACTGCTGAGTACTACATAAAATAATAAAAGGTCCTACTCAAAAAATTATAACATATTTATGTTGTCCTCCTCTGAAAATGGAATCTGAAAGGTAAAAATTTTACTTGCGGCCTTCTGAGTGAGTGTATCCTTATTCTGTCATCACTCCTGTGACACTTAATAAAATTTCTTTTTCACKTCTTTTCCACTTAAATTCCAGGTTATGACACTCAAGTTCTCAAGAAAACCTTATTTTAAAAATATTTCAGTCTATGCTGCCAAAGGAGGTAAATTTTTGTTTCTGGATCTGCTCTTGAACATGACTGGCATGCGGTTTGGAAGGTGATGTTACTCTCCCTCTACTTCTACCATGAATTCTTCTCACACAGAAACATCTGCAGTAGCATCTTTTGATAGATCATTTTCAGGGCATTACAAGAGTATTCAATAGAACATTTTCCAAAAAGAAGATATTCCTATAGAAGCATACTTAAGTAACTGTGCTCACACATTACCCACTCAGTCCAGTAGGTTTAAAATGCTCGGAACATTTTTTTTTTTTTTTTTAAGGTATTTCTTAAACATTTATGGGATTATTAGGCCATGAAATCAATAAAGAATATTTATTATTAAAATTATGATGTTTCTCTGCAGCATGAATTAATTAGATCATATAGTCAATTTCTAAAACTGGAGGAATTGCACAACAAAAACTGTCAAATTTCATCTCAGTTAGATAGTGCTGTGTGTCATGCTAATATGTTTAAGAAGTAACCTTTCCATCCTTTAATTGTCATGTCAATCGATCCATCCTGGACTGGAATTGGTGATGGTGACCCTTTAAAGGAGCGTGTAACACTGCTAATGCCAAAGTGACAGTCAATGCACCAATGACAATTATAAGGAATTACAGTTGCCCCAGCTATGAAATCATTGAATAAGAGTCTTTCTTAAAGGAAAAAAGAATTATTTGGGAGCACTGTGTTTAATGTTGAAATATTGTGAAACAATATTTTCTTTAGATATTATTTTAATTCTCTTTAATTGCTCAAACATTTAATTTAGGTTGATTTAAAACAATAATTTTATTCAGGCAGGGTTTTTTGAGAATTTCTTGGCTTCAAGGCTGTATCTCCAGGGGTGATAAGTATGATTCCGGAGACCCTGGAGACCTACCTAAGTAACACAGTTACCAGTGACCCTTCACTGTATATGTTAATTCCTTACATTAAAAAGTGAAATACTTAAATTAATTCTTCAGGGAACACTTTTAAAAGAATGAGGGATAGCTTTGCTTTTTTTTCTAACAAATTAATAGGATATTGCTGGATCACAGGGTGTTCCACTCATTCCTTTGTTTYCCATGGATGAAAACTATTATACATMGATTAAATGGAGACAATCTGTTCTTCTTACTCCTTCCTGRAACATTTTTATTTTTTTCTTTTTTATTCTGACATTGTTTGGCAAAATTAGGGTGGAGATAATTCATGCTGAGGCTGAAACCATTGACAGCACAGTGTTGTAACCTACACAGGTGAGTTCTGGCTGAGTTAGAGCCAGAATGGAGAGAAAATGTTCTGCCTTTCAATATCAAGTTTAATTTGAAGCATTTCAAGAAGAGTTAAAGAGAGAGTAGCCAAGGGTGATAGAACTGATTGTCATGCATCTGTCTGAATAGGCAAGTATTTTCTKTGTGTTCAACTATTTTGAAACTGTTGAAAATCAAAAAAGGAGTTTTASTGAGTGGAAAAATTCATAACTAGAGAAAGGCACTTTAAATCATTCCATTGTTGATATCACCTTGACCTAAACATTCACAGAAATTCCAGAAAATGAAGCTGAGTTTAGTWCTTTGAAACACAGCCAGCACTTCAGTCAAACATCAAAGGATCTTAAGGGTGGAGTATTTAGGGGTAAATCTGAAAAGGTATTTAAGCACTCATTTATGCAGAACATGAAAATYTTATGGAGAACTTGAGTGTCATAACCTTGAATTTAAGTGGAAAGATAAAGTATCCCATAACAGTGTTTATTGGTGGTTTTTTGTTTGTTGTTGTTGTTTGCTTGTTTTAATGTCCTTTTTGGTTTTGGGGGTTATTTGGTTGGTTTCGGTTTTAGTGTTATTTTTTTGGTTTTTTTTTTTTTTTTTTTTTTTTTTTTTTTTTTTTTTTTTTTTTTTTTTTTTTTTTTTTATTATTATGGTTGGGTTTGGTTTTTATTATTATGGTTTTGGTTATGTGTTTTTCCTGAGGAATACTGGATAATTCTATCATTTTGACATAAACAGAATGACACTAGGTGAAGAGGTGGTGATGGCTGTAAGGCATGATGAGATGTGTTTGCCCACTGCCAGTGTTTGTGGAAACAAAAGGCRATTTTGCTGACTTTCTAGCCTCAGACCTGTGATGAGTTTGGTCTGAGCAAGCTGTAATACCATCACCAAATACTATTATTTTAATGTTATTTCATCATACCAACATTCTCTTTACACTTCTGGATTATCTACTGTTTCTCTTTATCTTTGTGYTGTTGGGTTTAGGCCAGCCAATCTCACTTCACCTCTAAATATGAAGCTAGCATTTAATATTAAAACAGAAAGACTCAAATCACAGAAATGTAGGACTGAAAAGGATAGCCCAAGATCACTGCAAATTCCATTCAACAGACTGAAAGCTTAGTTCAGGGCATCTACAGAAAAAAATAATCCATTCATAAATAGCAATGGACTAAATACTTTACAAAGTTTTATAAATAACAGGGAGACAAAGACTGTTTTTTCATGCCAGCAAAAAAGTTGTTAGAGAAAGTTGTATATTGCACCACTGTGAAAGTGATGAAAATGGTGTGAAAAAATCTGACATATAATGTTCATGGAAATATTTCAGTTTAATTTTTGGGTTTGTTGCCTGAGTTGTGGAGCCAGCATCATCAGGAATTTACCAGCTGTGCATTGGTCAGAATGTGTAAGGGAAGTAAGCTGAGAAAAGCAATGTTTTGAGATCTTGCCAGTATTAAACTGAAATTACTGGTTTTATCCTTGCCAGTCTTTCTTAACTTGAAAGTTACGGTTATATAATTTGCTTGCTGCCTTATGTGACAATATTGCTCAATGAAAACAACACAAAATTTGCACACATCCATGACTACTTCTTCGTTGAAATTCTATCTTTTGTAAGAAGCARCAATACCTGTTTCTGTGGAACACTTGCAAATACCTACAGAAAAGAATGATCTCTGTGTGAGTCATACAAAGACATACCATAATCACTGCTTGGGAAAAAGAACAATGTGTTGTCAAATGATTTTTAATTCATTATGTATTAATTTAAAACATTTCAAAAGAGATTAGCAAAACAAAAAGAAAAAACTTATTTGCTTAAACATTTTGCTAAGTGTTTTAGCATTTTTGGCTAACATTATTGCTGATATAGATTAAAGAATGTTTCCAAAGAAGTACTGTGCATCTTCTTATAATTTTAAACAGTCAGATATCACTGTAAAATAATCTTATAAGAACCTAGGTAAGTTTGGYAGATCTACTCAGGAATTTGTGTAACCTTCACTGTTTATTTTCTGGCTGCAATCATAACAGTTGAATTATGTATCCAATTTAATAAAAACTTTGGCTAGTCCTTTAAAAAAAAGCTCAAATGCTTCAGAAGAATAAATTTAGTAATAATAATCATTAAACGTGGCAATCCCTCATTAAATTAAATTAAATAAATATTCTCATAAAAAGATCTGCAACATCAGAAACAGAACATATTTTTAAAAAAGCTTTCAGAAATGGAATGGTCTTCAATTATGTTAAAATGAAAAAAAAAAAAAAAAAANAAAAAAAAAAAAAAAAAAAAAAATCACAAACTTCATTTTGCCCCTAGGAACTTCAAAAGATTATGATTAGAAACTGCAATAATTTTTTCCATTGAGGGTTCCATTGAGGGTTCCATTTGGCAATTCTTTCATGATTGCTTAATTAATAAAATCACATTTATAAGAATAGTGCCACTCCTTATCCAGTCCAAAAATCTGATTACTTTGGAAATCAAATTGCAGTTTAATTTCAGAAATTGTACAGTGCTGCTTAACCCCTACTGAGTCAAGTTCAGTTGATTATTTTTAATTTCAAAAGGCCTCTGAACAAAGCTCTCTCTTGATAATTTAGCAGGTGAGGAAAAACCTCCAGCCAGTAATGGCAAGGATATATAAAAATCGTGAGAAAAGGCAAGGAGCAATTTTGGTACTTTCTGACAATTATTTTTGCAAAATAAGAATATTTATAATTATAAWTTTTTATTATTTGTGTAGAAGCCTGAACTCACTCTTAAGTTTTTACCTGAGCTAGCACCTATTTATAAAAATTTCAGTACAATGTTTTATTTAATTTTTATCGGGACACATGTAGAACACTRCACAAATTTCAAAAAGAGGTGGATTTTTTTAGGCTCATGGTTGCATTTGGTTAAGTTTTAAATAGTCTACCAAACTGCTAGAAACTGTAGAATTTCCCAGCAAATCTTTTGAAACCAGTATATTCTGAGAATAGGGKTTTTTTTCCAGCACCAGATAGAAAGGCGGTGTTATATTGATTTTTCACAGGATCTCAAAATTCTTTGAATTTGTTAACTATGCAGGAAGAAAATAAAATCAAACCCACAGAATTATCAAAAAGCTAAGCTAGTTATTCTCCTGCAGGTCGTGTTTAGTTCTAATTGCTGCTTTACAATGTGTCATTATGACAGAAGATTTGTACAGAGTAAAAATGGCTGAACTTTTTCACAGCAATATGCTCATTGGGTGTAAATCTTCAATGCAGTATAAAATAAAAAAAAAWAWAAAAAAGGGGRAAAAAATTGTGTTACAACGATGTCTGAGTTATGATTTCCTTGCATAAGGTAGCCAAAAATTACTTTCTCTTATACACCTTTCAGCWCATATCTGAAATCTATCATTGATGGGCTTGGGTTTCAGTCATTTTTGTTGTTCTACTGCATCACCTTTGCCTAAAGATGTTTCTTAAGCTGGGAATGTCACATATCAAGTTAATGAATAGATCACTGAGGGATTCTACAGGGTTTAACTTCTGAACACATTCTCTTCCACCGCTACAATTTGCTACAAGTTCTTAAGATCTTATCTTTGTTTTTGTTTATTCAATTTAAAAATACAGGCAATTTTCCCCTTGTTTTACTTAGGTAAGACATCTCTGGTAAAATTCAAAATCATGAAAGTGTAGACTGGTGATGCCTCRTAGTCAAATAGTTCAGACATCATATTTATTTAGCCATTTTAATTTCTGAAATATTCAAAGATGATAATGGACAGAAACCTGCCCATAGCGCTCAGTGCCTTTGGGCTGGAATATTGCAACAAGCTCTCTCTTTGGAGCTGTCCTTGAAAACCCTCATAGATTTTGTCTGGTGAGGAGTGATGAGGCATAACTCCTCAAGGGCACATCACTAAAAGAGCTGGAGACATCCATAATCCTCAGTCTTTGCTTGTGGYTCAGAATGACTAAACTTTAATGTAAGTAAGAGAAGTAAGGAAGCCTTTTAGAACTTGGAATCAAACATTATGGTTCTGGTTGGGTTTTGGTTTTTTGTTTTTTGCTTTTTTGTTTGTTTGTTTGTTTTTTGTTTTTTTTAAATCATGCAATGAACTTTTTCTAATGTTGATGAAATATTTTTTGGGTTTTTTTTTGTTTGTTTGGTTGATTGGTTTTTTTGGGGGGGTTTTATTTGTTTGTTTTGTTTTTTTAACAGAGATGACCAGAAATCTGCATTATGTTGAAAACTCAGACTGTTATTTACTTATTTTCTTTACATTGGTATGAGGTATGATATTTTTTGCATTGTGATAGAAAAAGTTAATCTCTGAATCTCTATTTATCTACTATGCAAAACAAACAGCAATAACAGGGCAGGGTCCTGTGAAAACCTTGACATTTTTCTAAGATGTTGTGTATGCTTCTGCCAGGAAAAAAAAAAAAAAAAAAAAAAAAGAAAGTGTCATTTTAATAATTTTTGAAGTCTATTTTTCTTTTCTTTGTAGTGACCTGGTAGAGATTAAATCCCCCTATACCAGAGAGAGAAAGAGAGTGTCTCTACCCTGAGGGGCCTTAATACAGCAAATTGAAGTGATGAAATGAGGTGGGGCAGCAGATTAGTCCAACAGCATCAGCAAAACAAAGTCCAAGGTTGCAGAGGGAAGTTCAAATATTCTCTGTAGACATGTTCTTAAATTCTAGGCTTTTGGTTTGGTTAGGTTAAGTTTTGATTTCTATTGGTGAGCCAGCAGCAGTAGCACGTCATGGACCAGGACTCCACTATACCAGTTACTTCAGAAGTGAAGGAAAAGATTGTTTTTGTTATTGTTCTTTACAATAAATAAGACATTACAATAATAAGGGGTTGAAAATAAAGAAAGATTGTTCATATTCATTGGTGTGATGAGCAAAGGGCTCTGTATCAGTAAGAAAATATTTTAATTGTCAAGAAGWGTCTAAAAGAGTGTATTCCTCCCATGTTTAAATATATATGGTGATTTTGAAAGGTAGCTCTTTGCAAATTTGAAAAAAATCCATATACTAATGTTGTGATACTGCACAATGATGTTGTTTTGAGACTGCTAAATGGCAATTTTCATAATCCCTTACTTAAGAGGCTTTTATCTTTGATTAAAAAACGTATTATGAGGATATATGGATGGTAAAAAGGTGTGTGAACACCTGAATTCTAAGGACATCCGAGTTGTGATGATATTTGATTAATGACAATTCTACTTTTAAAACAATGATAGGAATCAGGACAAGCAAAGAGTTAAACCTCTAGATACAAAAACTTAAATGCTGAGGAA
>NW_026623366.1:106102-115884 GCF_030028575.1 Malurus melanocephalus
TACAATTGACTCTCTTTAAACCATTTGTTATACAATAAAGTGGTGTGAAATAAGTATTTTTGAGTTTGCCCACAATTCTGCTGTTACATCACTCTTTTTTTTTAGTGGAATGCTGATGGAATATTTAATTCATTTACTACATCAGATAAGCAAGTATTTGGAGAAAATGGGATACATTGCTTATTCTGAATCCAGTTTCCATGTATGTGGATTCAAATATGATGCAGATACTTTGTTAATTTTTGCAAAAAGCTGTTTCATCACTGTATTTGTAGAATATCCACTTTCCTTAAATAATAGTATCTGAATGCAGAAATCAAATAATCAAATTTAGAAGAAATTGTTCTTTAAGATCTCGAAATGTACACAGTAATGAATCAGAATTTTAGATATGGCAGTTCTGTACTTACCCTTGATTTCTACTGACTTCTCCACAAAGAAATTAGAAGTTGTGAGTAAAACCTTTGTGACGGCAGATGACATCCAGGCATCTGTCTTAGGGGCATTATATCTATTTTCTGTATCTYACTGTAAAATGTGAGAACTATCATGCCTTGATGCTGCATTTTCTGAGGCTGAATGTCCCTCATTGTGGGTCACCCTSTGCCCCAGGCATGCTGAGTTTTCTAATACAATAACCCAGCTGCCTCTGCTGCTGCTACCCAGCATACCCTATACCCATACATTTGGTGACTGCCTTTGCTACACTGAGGTTWTGTGGCAGGGAGTAATTTTGGGAACGCTGCATATTTATCACTTCTTGTTGCCAGAGACAAGATCCTACAGAAACACATTTGGGTGTTACAAAGGAGAGGAGAAATCCTCGACAATATTAGCAGCCTGGAGAGTCAGCAGATCGTTGGTTATCTAAGTCTCTGCAACCACCTCAGCTTTCAGTTCATTTCCAGCACAGCCATAGAAAATGAAATCCATTATGTCCTACCTGTGTCCTCTCTTCTGCAGAAATGAGTCAATGGTGCCTGGGGCTCCCCTGGAGCCTAAACTCTGCTTCAAGCTGGCTCTGATCCCTCCTCCTTCCCTGCTTGTGTGCAGTCCTGCCACCTCCTTTTCAGCTCCTCAGTCCTTATCCCAAGGCATTTTAGCACACTGACCTGGCAGAAAACTGTGCACTTGCAGGTGTCTTCTCTCCAAGCTCAGCACAAGGAATGAGAGTGAAAGAATCACAGCAATACCAGAAGTGAGTTCAAACTGTCAAGTCACTCTACATAATATGTGCAGGAAAAATACTTTTTTAAAAATTATCAAATAAATTTGAAGCTACATATTTATTTTTTTTTTTTAAATAGTGTGCAGTAAAATATTTGCTTTGTATACTGGGTCAAAAAGTGGGTGTTTGGAGACCGGCAGAGGACCATACAGATGATGAAGATGAGACAAGAGGAGCTTGCCAGGCCTTGGTCAGGTGGGCTGCAGAYTGTTCTGCAGCTAAAGCCAGGCTCCATCAGCTTTCTTACCTGGCTTCAGAGTAAATGAAAACAGATTAGTATAAACCATGATTGCTGTAAACCAGTGAATTATGTCTGGTAGTCAAACTCTGACTCCCTCCTTCCATTTACCACTCACTGCCTGYATTAGCCTCTCCAGATTTAAGGGAAGACTGAATTTGAAAATTAATCTCCTACTACAGATGGTCTTCATAGCAAGAAATTAGTGTATTTCTAAGAAGTGGGTTTTTTCTACTGTGCTTCTCCATCATTTTCTAAAGGCTATCAGTTTCCAATATAGGAAATAAAGCTAAAAAAATGTTAGTTGTTCTTTTTTTTTTTTTTTTTTTTTTTTTTTTTTTTTTTTTTTTTTTTTTTTTAAGAATGGAATGTTTGAAATCCCCTCCCTGAGTAAGAATCAGGAAAATTCTTGTTACTTGGAAATTAAAATGTCTGCTGATGTGCAAGGAAGAGAATGAGTGATGTAGGCATTACTTGTATAACTGGCTTTGTGCATCCTTACAGTCATATAGTGCTTTTAAAATGCATCCCCATGGATGTTCATTATATCCATCTCTCATCCACCTCTGCAACAGATATTTGTAATCACTCATTATTGTTTATTATTAGAAAAGCAATGAAGAAGAAGCAGCATCATGTATTTAAACAGACTGACACTACAGTCCCAAAAGAACATACATATAAAAGCATGGAGCATGGTAGAAAGTTCACATTTCTCCTACTATCATATTAACTCCTACAAATTCAATAAACCTAAAGAAACATGTTTTCTTTCTGTTGGTTTTCTTTCAATTTCTCTCTGCTTAGTTAGTAAGTGTCAGAAATAAAAACAGGACTTTTAAAATGGTAATTTGGGCTCTGCTGATAATGTGATTTTTTACTAATTTTCTCTTATTCTTATTTTAAATTATTTATGAGTTTTGATGATTTCCAATGTATGTCTTTTAAAGTGTTCTACATTTTTATAGGTCTTTAAAGGAATATTTAAATATATAATCCTTTAAATATTCAGATAAATCTCTTGTAAGGCATATCCAATGTGAGTGGCAACTCCATAATTTAAAGTTGTATATCACAGCATGCCATTAATTTTTCTTATCAGCAGTTCTTGGCAATATAAAATTGATAAGTTTGATSTTGCTAGGAAATGTACTCTTTCCTGGAAGTCACCTTTTTCTGGTCTACCCTTAAGCTAGTCTCTGTATAGAGGGTGTTGTGCTCTGAACTTCTTAATAAACTTATTGGTGAATCAAAAGCAGTTCATCTATAACCATAACATGTTGAGGATGACCATTTCTAATTTAGTTGTTTAGATTACTCAAGACACCTCAATTACTGTTTGGCAGCAGCAAACTGATTATTCAGCTTTGGGAATCAATGCAGTACTGAATGCACAACAGGTGTCTCCCRATACCCAGGCACATTTTGTCTGTTTGGTCCAAATTGGTAACTTCTTACTGCACTATTACTCAAAGAGGGCATCTGCTACAGCAGCTATTTGTTTTATTTTTCTGATTTCAAACTACCTTGACTCAGTGTGTTAAAAGCAATRGGGAAAGAAGAAATCCTCATTGGCAAACTGAAAGAGCTTAGTAAGGATTTGAATAAAATTATGTATCATCATATTCTCCTACGAGGGATGTCGGGTCTGTTGTTTGATATTCCCAGTCCCACTGTCATGCCAGAAAGGCAAATTTCACTCATGTCAGTGTCTTTGTGAGGAACCAGTTATGAGCCATATATCACATTTAGGTATCTGTTTTCACTATATTCATCAATGTAGACGTGCAAGGTTCCATGGAGAATCTTAGATATGTTCCATGTCACTTAGAAATGATGCCAGGAAAGCAGAGGGAAGAAGCCACTGCACTGCTGCCATCAGTAATGGGCCTGAGTTCTACTGCAATTTGTGTAATGTAAAAACTCAYCCTGAGTCACTCAAACAGAAAGAGACAGGGGAGTTCATACCTTCACTGAGTCAAGGACTGGGTAATTTGCCTGTCAGGTATAAGAACTGATCAGGTCTAAGAAGAAATGTGCATTTCTAAGGAAGTGAAAGAAAGCTTATTTGGCTTCAGATGGATGGTCAGACTATCACTGGAATGAAAGAGAAGTCAACTGATTTTAGAAAAACAAATGGAATCTCTCTAGACACACAGGAGGGCTCCAAAATGGAAATTAATTCTAACCCCAAGTCTGTCCTGTGAAGACAAGATTTTCTTTTGGGAATAACCCCTGGGGTATGAGACAGGAGGAAAAACAAAATCAACAGATGCCAAAGTTCACAATTGCTAGATAAAGGGATTTTTAAATTTAATCATAGGGCAAGCAGATTAAATACTGATTACCTATTCCTTTTGTTTTGTAACTGTGTCAGCTATTTTGGATGTTTTGAACAATTTCTCTCTTTTTTTTTTTTTTTTTTTTTTTTTTTTTTTTTTTTTTTTTTTTTCTTTAACCTAGCCTGAGAAAATAATTTGTTTAAGATAACCCATCAACATGTTCCTAACTGAAGACTAAGGAAAATGCAGAAACTTGGTCATTTGACCTCCTTAAGTGCACAATTCCTCCATGTTCCCTGAATATCCAAAAGAGACTGGAGAGGTTTTGTGTACAAAAATTGGATGACCCTGASAAAGAGCTGACATCACATGGATCAAGGCCAAATAGAAAAGTGTCTATCAGGAGACTCTCTGATGTCAAGTTAAGATAGAAGGAAACATGCCTCAATTGCTAGGATCACTGTATAATATATCACAATATCTGGAACTGGTTGGTACCTAGTTAAATCAGAAATTGACAATCATTAAAAAGTATATGTGCTGAAGGTTATATAAAAACCTGCAAAATTTAATTACAGCAATTATGAATCTAACAACAATTTGAATACCAGTCAAAAATTACCCAGAAAGAAAAGTAATTTTGTTTTCTTTTTTCCATGTGTGTTGCATACAAACATTTGATAAAGCACTATACAATACATTTCTGCTATTCTCCTTGTGGCAAAAGAAAAGTTATTTCATGTGTGAACTGACCTTGATCACTGAGAATTTCRAGACAGAAACCACCACACAGCTCTAAGTAGTGGTAAAAAAAAAGAAGTGAAGCCAAACCAAGAATTGTATATTTAGTCAGCAGCAAAAATGTCTTTAGGAAGTGAACTCTGACTGCATTTTAAACTTTTGTAACATACAAAAAACCAAAAAAGAACGCAGAAAAACATTTGTTGAAAGAGCAAAGCCAGTTGAACTGAACAGCTATCATTTTCAGGCTGGAAACTCAGCTGTGTCTTTTACTTTGAAAAGTGAAAAAAGAATTTTGCAATAGTCAGGGCAAATACTTGTCCCCTTCTGTTCTTCCAGGATTTTTTTTTTTTTTTTTTTTTTTTTTATCACACTATACTCCCTCCTCCTCTCCCTTCTTATATTTTGGTGAACTACAGAAAGAAGATGGAGATGATGGTGAAAAGTTGAAGATACTGAAAAAATATTTGATGCTTTTAGGCTACAAGTTAAAAGAGAGAGTGTTGTGTGATACATTTTCAAAACAACAAACAACAATAATACAAATGGTTTTAAGCAACTTCAGGGTCTCAGAAAAAGACTATATAAAAAAAGACAAATTTCAGACTAGTAAATCAATGGGACTTGATACTACACTTCCAGGAACAAAGGGATATAAAATGACAATAGGAAATTCCCCATTTCAAAATTRAATATGTTGTGTATGTACTTAATTAACACTACATTGAGTGACCTTACTGCTGAGATTTATGACAATCTATTCACATTAGAATGGCAAGTCTTATATCTTTTCCTGGCATTAAAATGCAAGATTTACAGTTGTAGCCTATGCAGAAAAATAACCTTTAATAAAATGTAACAACAGGGGKTTTGGCTGATTTTCTATTAAGGTGCCTTATAATTCAGCAGGAAGTGAGTAAAAGGCATTTACTCATTCAGCAACCTGTGCTTTATACTTTTAGAAGGCAAGCATTAGTAAGGGAACTGGTCCCTTTTATTCCTTTAGAATCTACTGGATTTTGGTATTAAAAATCATTTATCAATCATATAATTCTTCCTAAAGAAGGCAGTATTTTAGCATGTGCAGTGATTAGACTCTTTATCCAAAATTTCCAGACAAAATCAGCACTTAAGATATACCTTGTAAATCTGACAACAGGCTAAGAGCGGGTATGTTGCCAACCTCTCTTAAAAATGAGACGTTATAAATATTGATGCATAAATCTTTTACACTAACTTAAAGATTTTATGTTTCTTTTTTTCTCTCCTAGAATTAACCATTTTCCCATCTAGGGATGAAGATGAATAGGCTGACTAAACTTATTTTCTTGCTGAGACTTTCCATTTTTCTTTTTAATATAAAAAAGATATATTGTTCCTATACTTTTGTCCCTATAGCAGGATCTTGGCAAGCTTCATCTGAAGCSTTTATGCTTTTGGCTCTGTCTGGAATTATATAATATATATCTATTTGGAGCTTGAATTCCCTTTCCTGATTTTATGTCATTCACTTCTGAGCAGATGGTTGCATGCTGACAGTTGTCACTTATATATTAAAGTGACTTACAATTGACTGTTGCTCTTGCCTTAAAGTGAGTGTTGTACGAAAGGAGAAAAGTAGTTGTCTTGCAAACAAATCAAGTTTTTATCATAAATTTGACACACATCACAAATTAATGGAGGCAGTTTCTATAGTAATAATGTAATCCCTGGAAGAACTGCAGCTGTCTATTCAGGTGCATTCAATCTCTCCTTGATGGGAATAATTACCTTCCATCCTTGCTGGATAATTTCCTTTTGATTGAGGTCATCAGAGCAATCAAGACTGTGAGAGGCAGAAATCATTGCTAGGGTGAAGAAAGAAGGGGGAGGAGGATGGAGACCAGAACAGATATTTTAGAAGGGAGAATTAATAAAGRATTTACATGCATTTTACTGCTTCTTTGTTTGGAGTGATATTTCAAATGAAGTGATTATATGAAATTAGAAGGCTGTTAAATATGATAAAACCCATGTCTATTTATTATCTTTTCCTCCAAAAGAAGGTTGTTATTCTGYAAGTCCTTGAACACAGARTTTTCTAGTTYCAGTCTTTGAAAACAGTTTSCCRTTGYGGATGTCTRCATCTCTTTATTCTTTCCCTGTGTCTGTTAATTATTAAACTAATTAATTCAATAACTTGAATTTTTGTCTAGTCTTTAGATCCTGATGTTGGTCAGTATTGGAAATTGATTTCACCTGGTTAATGATTGAATGGCAAAAYAGCTTAGAATGCTATTTATTATACTATTACATAACTTTCTAGTTGTTCTATCAATCTGGTACTGTCTGCAATGAAAGCAACAATTGCCCACCCTATTAACTGACAGTTTTAGCATCATATATCCCTTAAATGTACTGAAAAGGGATGTTTTGCTTTGGTTTTGCAAATTATGAGGAAAGATCATAAGGTACTTATGTACATTATTTTTACTTCATTTTAGAACACTATTGTAACATACAGGGAAACACTTTTTGGTTTAAAATATATTTATTCTTTCCATCATAGATTTGACTATTAGTGATTTCCATACACATTTTTTAAAAAATGTTATTTTTGTATCCAGATGTACATGAATAAATTCAGTAATGGATAAAAATCAGCAGGGTGATTTTTGTGAATGATAAAAATGATTTTTGTGAATGATCAATGTGAATTTATTATGGAGAAGATGTTTCATTATGTGGTATACAAAATGTATGCATTTTAAATTATAACCTTTGGGTTTGTTTTTGAGTAAATCATGAAATAGAGTAGAATACTTTGTCCTAAAGGAATACTTGAAGGTCATCTATTCGAATTCCCTTGCAACCCAAGCAGGGACACACTCAACTACAGCAGTTTGCTTAGAAGCAGGTTCCTGTCCAACCTGGCCTTGAAGGGTCCAGGGATGGGGGCATCAACCAGATCCCTGGACATCCTGTTCCAGTGTCTCACTACCCTCATTGTTAAAGATTTCTTCCTTATATTTAGTCCCAGAGATCTATTTATTCATGCTCGGGTGTTAATGAAGCTCTCTTACAGTGGGAAGGACTTTGCTTCCCCAGTCCCTGCCTTGCCATCCATCTACTCAGGGGGAGTGGGAAACATGATTGCCATTGAAGACTGAGGAAAAAAAAAAGTTGTTGAGCACTAGAAGAGTAAAAGCTAGAAAACACTTGGGTTGATAAAAAGACAGTTTATTAGGGAAAGCAAAAACCACACAGCCAGAGCAAAGCAAAACAAGGAATTAATTCACTGCTTCCCATGGGCAGGCTGGTGTTCAGCCATCTCCAGGAGAGCAGGGCCCCATCACATGTAATGGTTACTTGGGAAGACAAAYTGAAAGATGAAGACAGAATCTCACTGTGAAARTTACCCCTTCCTCCTTCTTCCTCTGGCTTTATGTACTGAGCATGATGCCATACGGTCTGGAATACGCCTTTGGTCATTTTGGGTTGCCTGTCCTGGATGTGTCTCCTCTCAGCCTCCCATGGAACCCCAACTTCTTCACCAGCATGGCAGTATGGAAATCAGAAAAGGCCTTGGCTCTGTTTAAATGCTGTTCTGCAATAACAACAATTTCTATACTATTTCTATACTATCACCCTTATATTCATAAAAATCCAAAACACAGCCCCTTACTAGCCAATGTGAAGAAAGTTAACCCTATCACAGACAAAACCAGTACAGCCTGTTTCAGAGACATAAAATTTAAGGTGACAAATACAGTGTTCCTGAACCAGCATTGAATTAATGTGAGCAGATGATTTACCATTTTCAGGGACTTACCAAAAATTGTTAACTATCAAAACCAGCTTTATGTAGAATCAAAAAGAAAAATGTGTGAAACAGCATTTCCTTTTATTTGTAAATGTGCTTATATAAAATAGATACCTTAAAATTGAAAGGACACAGTATTTGAAATGGTGTAATGAGCAGCTATACATTTTCTGCATTAAGCTGCTCTGTTAYATGTAGTGACACTATGACACAATCGTTTCTGTCTCTAATAGGAAAATTTATGACTGAGAGATTTCTCTTATTATTACTAAAGAGAAAATCTAAAATTGAGAGTCTAAACCTGCAATCTAACATGTAAAACATGTTCAAATATGTGCATTTTTTTCACAGAAGAGATTAACAAAGGCTGTGTTAGTACTCATCAGAAAATAGAGCTAAAAGGAGCATCACAGAAATGTACTGGTTTGTTGATAATCCTTCTCTATGAAACTAGAATACATATTTTCATTTGCTAATCCTATTTACAGGAGATAAAGTCCCATGCTTCAGAGCACTGCCAACCATGAACTGCTTGGTGTTAAGCACAATAATGCTGCTGCCTGGGCAAGCGAAGTGTTGTGCCTTACTCCTTTAAGTAACCCAGTTAAATTGCCTTTGCCTACCACACTTGGGATTATGGGACACTTCATGCTTTCAGGATAAACAGAATAACGATGGTGAGCAATTTTTGAGGTACTGCTCTAACTATGCAGAAAGACAGATGCAAATGAGAGAAAGGCTGCTTAGAAGAAGCAAGGTCTGGATTTGTTCTGAGATAGACAGAGCGAGACTGCTGGAAAAGCTATTGGATTTGACAGAAAAACACAGAAGAGATCATGGTGAGTGACAGTGGGAAGAAAAAAATGTTTGGAAGTTAATGGTGTGGAAATAAGGTAGGTTCACCAAAGCTCTGCAGTAACTGAAAGGAAATTGTTGCTGGTAAACACTAACTGTGGCTGAGTGCACAGGATGCACAGTGGGCTTTTATAAGAGGTTTCTTGCTGCTCCTTCTAGGCAGTTCGTGTAAGTCCCTTTTCATTCAAGTGGATGAGCAACTATTATAAGACCATCGCAGTGTGTGCATGGCTCTGTCATTTACAAGTGGGAAAATAAGGGTTTTAGAAAAATAAAAGGAAAAATGTCAATTGATATCTGCTTCCATGGGACAGAAGCAAATTTTCTTTAGTAGCTTCCTAAGGAAGTTACTACTCCAGGTCTCACTCTTATTTTTTCCCTTGCCTTCAATAACTGCTTGAGCTTAATTTATTGTTTCCCACTGGTCTCGTTACTGATCAATTTTCTTATTTGCAATTAAACTGAGCTCTTTGCAACAGGAATGTGTGTGTCTAAACAGTGCCGAGTACAACTGGAGTGATGTTTCTATGTGAGTTCTGCTGTGACATTATTCAGAGGCTGCGCAGTTTTTGAGAAAACTTTGATGCAAGGGCCTTGGTGTATTGGCAGCATGACTTTAAATTGTACCTCCTTTTT
>NW_026623366.1:115929-144497 GCF_030028575.1 Malurus melanocephalus
TTATTATTAAGGAATTAGTTTTTAAATAATGTGTGTAGAGATGCATTTTTTCTAACTTACAGAAATGCAGCTTTGATCACGAGGTGAAAATAGGTATGTGAAAACKGTGCTGTCAGTACTGTCATAGAAAGAGATCGAAAACTTAAGGCATGAAACTGCCTTACCTCTTATTCCCTCACAGGCCAAGGTGAATTACTCAAAAGCCAGAGTGGAAGAAAATGTWGTTATCCTTTCTCTTGAGTTCAGACAGAAAGCAATTAGGTAAAAAAGTTAACACTGGATGTCTCACTCTGCATCCTGACTGCTTTTTAAAAAGATGATTACTCTTAACTAACAGCAATAAAATCTCAGAAATGTGAGAAGAAATGTATATGAAAGTGAATTCTTATTTTTAAAGTGCTGAGCTTTATGACCTTATATATTTAATATACAATATATATATATGAATATGCTTTAATACATAATTAATATTAAATAAATCTAAGTTAAATAAAAATGTGTTGCTGTCTTAAAACTCCATGTTTTAATAAGTTTAAAGAGTCAGTCAGCTAAAAAAGAATAATGAGAATGGCAGATGCAAATTACTGTGGGTTTAAAGCTGAAAATTTGATAYGGTTCAAAGTACTTTTTTGTTGATCAATATTTCCCAGTTTTGTTAGAAACACTGTATATTTGTGACACTTATTGTTATCTCAGTAGAATCACTGAACTTTTAAATACTTTCCRCCTCCTTCTGTGCAATTGCTTAACTTCAATATGAGCGTGAAATATGTGCTTTTTTTCTTATTTAGARTATGTGGTAAAATTGGATATGAACAGCAGAGAACATAAGCATGCTGAAAATAACATGGCTAATGAGAAATCTAAAAAGATTCATTATATGTTTGCATAAAATAGGATATGTACCAGAGTGCGTAATGGAAAAACTTTAATTTTTTTTCTTAATTGAACATAAAAATGATCAGGGAAATATATTTTGAAAGGCCATTCTAGTTCTATTAGAACATATTATCTCATTGACGTTTTCTGTTAAGAACTATGTTAAGAACTTATTCATGTTTCTCATCCACAATTTTTCTTAACCCAAGGACTGGATGCTCAAAGGAGCCCAGGTCTTTTGTGCTGCCCTCTGATAATGGGAAGATGGAGGTAGGATGGGAAGAGTACTTGAAACAAATTATGCTCACAAAGAATCTAGCATGGCCAGGGATGTTCTTCTGTGCTCTTTGCAGGTTCTTGAACAGAAAAACTCATTAACTACATCCTTATGGGCAGTGTAGCTTATTAAGCTAAATTTTGCATTATAGGCCAAAATTTTGAGACTCTACTGTCCTTTATTCATAATTGTTTTAAGAAGTACAATACATATCAGCATCAAATTCCATAGGTCGGGGTTTTTTCTTACCTATAAATCATTGTCAGAAAAAAAAAAACAAAAAAACCAAAACCCAAATTTGTTGAACTTCCATTCTTTGTTAGAATTCTTTTCTGTCTTTTACCAGACATGTAACAACAGCACCAGAGAAGATACTRCTGGAGTGGTAAAAGTGTAAAACAAAGAAATCTACTCTGCTTCCTAGAGTGATGTTTGGGTAAACACACCTGAACTAGCTCTCTTGAATCTCAGTTGAATATCTAAACCTTTGAACTCCAGAGGTTTCAATTTTTAGTTCTGAAAAGATGTTATTTAATCTAGCTTGGTTTTGGAGGTATTCTTAGAAACTATGCACTCTTCAGGACTCTAAATCAGCTTCCTGTAGAGATACAGATCTCCAAGTGGGTGATGTCTGTTAACCTCACACATATCTCATGCAGAGCTGGCCCAGACTCTGCTGGGAGGAAATGCCATCTGAATTTGTATAAAACTAGGTTAAGATGAAATACAACATCTAGACAAAGTTTTTGAGKGTTGAAATATGATCAATATCTCCTTTACTAATATAATTCTGGATACTCCTCAGTAAACCGGAGAATTGCCATGAAAGGATTTTCCTCTGGGATGGTAGACTATAATCCAGTGGTCTGCATTAGTTGAAAAATGCACCTTTCCATGGTACAGCCTGAAAAGCCAGTAACAGCATTTTATCTACTTAGGACTTCCAGCAGTGAACCATTTTGCTAAGAAGTTAACAACTCCCTTAATTGAGACAGCTCTTGCAGATTTATCTAAAACCTCAGACAATTCCCTCTGCCAATCTCTATTACCTCCCACTTTGTCTAGCTTGCACACATGCCAACTGCCTTTCAGGCATATCTGATGCCTTGCTAGACATTTAGAAAGCAAGAAACAACWTTGTATAGCTGTGCTGAAGAGCATATGTACATTTAACAAACAAACTTCTTGTTTGTTTGTTAGTTACTTGAGAAGGCTCTTTCCTCCAGCAGTATGTCAAGAACACAGAATATATATTGAAATTTAAGATCTCTGTGGTGCAGCAGTTGCATGACTTCTTAGTAACAYTAATCTTTAGTCTTGGACAGGTTTTCAATTGTTGTGACACTATTATGGAACACTATCTTAATATGAATAGTATCAAAAGTTGTTAAAGAAAAAAGCTCATTGCTATAAATTCAAGTTAGCAGGTTGGTTTTGTTTTTTTGTCGCAGACCTACATTTGCAAGTAATACAATTATTTTTCTTCTTTGAGTCAATAACTGTGAAGAACTTCTCTTATTTAGTAAGTAAAAAATATCCTAAATCCAGTATTTGACAAAATATAATAAGAAGGTAAATAACTTTACATTTCTTTAAGGACAAATATTTTCTTAGCTTCACTTATAGCAGTGGTTCACTGCTATTTTATTGGAGTGAGTAAGAGACCTTGTGTGCTGGGTCAAAAAAATATTCCTCTGCAGATTGTCCCTAACACTGACAAAAGGACTGGGACATTTTTCCAAACATCTTTCAGACAGCAACCACTTTTGGCACAGAAATCACATTTCTCTCAGGATATTTTTTAGAATTTAGCAAGTCACTACTCTCAATTYTCTGCACTACTGCCCCRTATAAACTTCTCAGATCCACAGAATCCTCTGGAAAGCATAGGAACACTGCCTGGATGAAACATTATTTTCTTTTTGACCTTGCTCCTGCCAGTTATATAACTTCTGGCTAATATTTTTATGTCTTTTTGTGGTCTCCATGGTTTTATATGGCCTTCTCTCAGCCTCCCCTTTTTCAGACTAAACAGTCCTAGCTTACTTAGYCATTGCTCACACAGAAGATTTTTCATATCATCTTTGCTGATTTCCTTTGARCTGTTTCCAAATATACCATATTTTTTTGAGTAAAGCATTCATTCACAGAATGAATCTTAGGTGTGGGAAAAACATCGGTTTTTATAATATCTTTGTGATGTTCTTGCTTCTGTTTTTCTCTTAGTTTTTTTTACTCAATGTTTGTTTTCCCTTTAGACTTCTGAGAACAGAGCAAATGTCTTTAGTGATCTGTMTTCACCCCAAGAACTTGCTCCTGAGAGATAATTTGACCATCATATTATGTTGTTAGGACTTCTTTTCTTCCTGTGCATTTAAAAAAAAAAATATATATATATGGAACAATTCTATCTTAAAAATATGGAAATTATTTTCTGATTCAAATCTTCTTTTGATGATGGCAACAGAAGGTATTGTCTGGGAAGAGCACAGGAGCCTGTCCATTTTGTAGAGTACTTTGTAGGTAATTCCTGTAATCCCTTTTTTTTCTGCTTCAGCATCCCTAGTCATTGTTTTAGAGGTATTAAAACATACATCTCCAAACATACATTTTAATATCTGTTGCTGGAGATGTTGTCTATTATTTTTTCTAATTGCTATTTGAACCTGCTGGGCATTTTAAGCTCTGGGGGATACCACTCCTGACTCTTTTCCCCACTGAGAATTGAACACTAATCGTTACTTTCATACCTTTTAATGAGATTTTAGTAGAGAAAAAAAAAGAACCTTCGGTTTAATCCTGGCACAATTTTGATTCTTGAATAGCCTTAATTTTCACATAGCCCAATAGACTGAAGATTAAGTAATACTTTATTTGTCAATAAATTTAAAGTAAAGAACCCCCTAGACTTATTTTACCTAGGCTGTAAAAATCTTTAGAATAAAGGCAWCATTGTATGAAGAACAAAATTACAAAAAGTAAATCTTCATGACAGGAAAATACTCTGGAATAAATACATTATTTTAAGCCCCTGACAGGTAAGAAGGTGATGAATGGCTACCAGTGACATCAGTAAGAATAAGTTTAGTCATGCAACTCTTAACTGTAGATTTTATAATCTTTATACAGAATGGTTAGCTGGATAGAGAGGGAATATGTAATACTGATTTTGATCTCCTGCTTTGGGTGGGCTTTCTAAAGAAATAAATAAAAAAAAAAAAAGATATAGATAGAACTAGGTGTTAAATGTAAAAATAGCTAGGAAACTACATTCTAAGAATAGCTGCTAGCAGTTTTAAATTAGGTAGGAAGAGTGCACTGAGCCTATATTGTTGAACTCTTAAATGCTTATTCTAGGCCTATTTCTAGCAKCTACTTTCATTAAGAATCTAATGAGGTTGACCCTGCCTGATGTCAGGCACCCACCAAAGCTTYTCTYRCTCCCCTCAGCAGCTGGACAGGGGAGAAAAAAAACATAACAAAGGGTTTATGAATTGAAATAAGAACCGGGAGATACCATTCATCAAATACCATCATGGGCAAAACAGGCTTGAATTAGAGATACTGATTGAATTTATTACTACTACATCAGAGCAGGGTAATAAATAAAATAAGACTTTAAAAACACCTTTACCCCACCCCTCCCTCCTTCCCAGCTGTACTTTCTCCAGCTCTGGTGCAAGGAGACAGGGAATGGGGGTTGTGGTCAGTTCACCATTGCCCAGGGWGAGGAGTCCTTCCCATGTTCTACATGGGGTGCCTCCCACAGGAGAATGTTCTCCATGAACCTCTCTGCTATGAGTGCATCCCATGGGAGCAGTCCTCCCCAAACTGTAGGTCACTCTTCCATGGGGTGCTGTCCTTCAAGGACAGGCTACTCCAGCATGGGCTTCTCTCTCTATCTCAGCTCTGGTGCTTGGAGGGATGCTTTCTCTCCCCCTTCACTGACCTTGGTGTCTGCAGAGCTGTTCCTCTTACATGTTCCCACGCCTATCTTCTCTGGCTGCAATTACAACCGCATCATAGCTTTGGTTTTCCTTCTTAAATCTGTTATCACAGAGGTCTCTCTAACAATTCTAATCAGCCCAGYCTTGACCAGTGGCACGTCCAGAAACTGGCTCTGCCAGACATGGAGGAAGCTTCTGGAAGCTTGTCACAAAAGCCATTCCTTGTAGCCACCTGCTGCCAAAGCTCAGCCATRCAAACCCAAAACCCGATGGGACAGTGAGCTTCGTGTCAAACTGCAGATCACAGCTACCTCACTGAGAATGAAGCATATTGGAAGGTGCAGATTTTGAAATTATCCTGACAAACTGGAGCAGTCATGTAGGGGAGAAAAAGATGTAAACCAACATGTATAAACTCAAAATACCATCTTACATAAGACCAAACTGCTCTGGTAAGGGATGCCAAGAAAGCTCATKAGCTAGGCAAGGTGAAAATGAAACATAAAGGTCATTTTTATGCCCACACAAGATATCATCCTGAGATACACAACCAGAAGGACAAACATATATAAAACAATCTAAAATTTTTTTTTAGATTAATCTCTACAATAGTAGCTCTCAGTTGAAAAAAATGCCTAGCACTTCATATGTGACTGATTTAGAAATATGTGCAACTACTGGCAAATCCAGAGAAAAGCAATGAAAATAATCAGAGTTTAGTGAATTTATTTATGAAAACAGATTGATCCACTTAAGGTTGTTTACCTTGAAGAATATAGAACTAGTATGGAATATAGAAACCTTCTAAAACATAAAAAACTATAGCAGGCAAGTTACCATCATTTTTTCAATGTGTGAAGTGGATGAGATGAGAAGTTGCAGCTCAYGTTCCAGAAATAAAAATGTAGATAATCCAGATTGTGCAAATGGCATAATGCAGTTGCAAAGTTTCTGTTACTAATGACAGTGATAACAATAGCTTGGACAATTTTTTGTCAAAAAATATGTAGGTGAAATTCATGTTATGTAGAGGCAAGGTTACCCACTCTAGGGATTCACTCAGGGTTTTGATACTTTGATCAGAATCTTTAGATCTTAACACAAGGTAAATAAATACTAATAGTAAGTAGGTATTAATTCACAGATGAGAGAACTGAACAAGAAATACTGATTAGCATTCCCGAGGGAAAATGAGATATTTAAATTTAAACTATATGAGAAATTTTGCAGTTTTCTCTCTTAGTCCAAGTTTAGGCAACTTAAAACCATTTGTTCTCTAAGAAAGAAGACAAAGTAATAGAAATATGTATGTAATATTCCTGATAATCTTACTGCCTCACTGCAACAGCTGCAAATCAGCTTAAATGTTGGGTAATTACCTCTTATGATTATTTATCTTATTAAACAGCAATTCAGATTGAGGTTGAAACAGTACTTAATGTACCAGGAATGAAAATGAGTCCACTTAAGGATGAGAAATGATCTATGACAATCGATAAAGAATGGCTGCAATAGGAATCGTCTTGGAACAGCACAAAAACTCCCAGACTTTGTTAGGAATCGTGCCAGGTCTAAGGTGTTTGTTCTGTACAGAGACTTTTTGCAATATGGAATAGAATTAGCTAAAGAGTGCCTCCGTTGAATTAGCATGCAGTCTTCTTTCAACCATTTTAAGTACCCTAAAAGAGTTTTCTGATGACCTGAAGACTTTTAATTAGACAATAGAATCTTTTCTTCTTTAGAATGATGAGAGATTATGGATGCAGTAGAAAAATACACACTTTTCTGAAATATTAGTTTTGTTTATTAATCTGCTTATCTTTGGTTGGTGTCTCTGATTTTAATAATGAAACACCACAGCTTTCCAGTTAGTAGGCTTTCTACTGCTGTAAGCGTTGGTGAAGCATTATTTTATGTAAAAATATCTACTTCATCTAAATAATTGAAGTTGATTTATTTTGCTTTTTGGAGCTTAATCCCCTATTGCATTAGGGTAAATCTTGCATTCAATCATGCATATACTACTGACCTTTCTTTTTATCCTGTGTGTTCATAATTTTTAATATTTAACCTGAATTTATGATTATTGATGTACTTTATTTGGATTTCAACAGGTGTCCTGAAACAATTTTATTTACATTCTTTTAGTTAAAATGGCATTTTACCTATAAAGCTAAATATTCTAAATATTTGGAGAATTTTTTCTTTTGTGTGACTTTTACAGTTTTTAGTCTGTATTCTTTAAAAGAAAATTGTTTGATATAAAAATTACAGGCTCCTAGAAGCATTCCTGAATCTTTAATTGTTAATGTTTTAGAAACATCTTGTTTTATGACTATTTTTAATTTAAAGCTACATAAAGTGAACAAATGGGGTGGAAAAGTTCAAAAATTAAGTGTTTAATCAGTTTTAAATACATTGTTCGATTACCACCCAGAACTGTTATGTTGCAGTTGCTAACTATGAAATGTGTTATCAGTGATTCAATGTGAAACAACTTTTTTCTAATTTTTGCTTTTATCTTCATTTTAGTCATTACAGTGTTTTGAGTCAAATGATCAGTGCAAAATAATTTGCTATGATTTAAAGTAAGGAATCCTCTTACAACTTTTTAAGAAACTATATTGGTCCTGCTTTCTGCAGTCTTATCCCATTTCTGGAAAAGTTTGACTTGCAACAGATGAGGAGCTGTCTCAATTGGCATCCATATGTCAGTCTTATTTTAAAGTTAGAAGTGAGCATTCTGTACTTATATGTTCATTGCAAAGAGAAAAAAATTACTGAAAAATCTTCTGAGCCATTCAATTCCTTGAGCACAGAAAATCTAGAGAATACACAACATAGTAAATTCATTATTTAATGAGGATTTGGGCTTATCTTATACTTTCACAGGGTAATGATTCTGTAAAGAATGCACTTCAGTAATAATWTTTATTTATTTAATGTCTTGTTCATGAGTTAATTGTGGAATTGTTCACTTTTGCCACCTTCAATTTGTTTAAAGTCTTTCATACCACTATCCTTTATTTTTGTTAATATCTGTTCTGAAGCTCTAGTCCTCTGAAGCAAGTAGTTGAGAATTTGGGTTACATAATGCAAAGTCTGAATATTGAATATTCACAGACAGATGACTCAGAGATGACTCATAGCTGCTTTATTGATTTAGGGTTCTTTATTATTTGCTTTTCRTGGTTTGTCTAAGTGCAAAAGTTGCACTTGTTTCAATGCGCTGATGTTTGAAATAGGATCCCTGCTGGTATAAAGCCCACAAACTGCTTTAAATTGAACTGAAAAGCAGTCTTTACAGTATGGGCTAGTAAAATCACAAGGATCTGAAATACTTTTTCAGACAGACATTGGAAACAACACAATTTCACACAGTGGAAGTTCACATGACCTCATGCTTCAGTATTTCTGAATGATAGTCAAAATTGCAGTTGGGCTTTCAGTGTAAGGAGAAATTTTGTTTGAGTAAATCACACTGACTTTCAACTTCCTAAGATTGTCTAATTTCAGGAATAAGAAAACATTCTAGGAAAATACTAGAAGGAAGTGAATCATAGAAAAGCTTGGGTTGGAAGGGACCTTAAAGACCACCTAGTGCTAACCCTGCTGTGGATAGGTCACCTTCTACTAGACCCGGTTTCTCCAAGCCCCGTCCAGTCTGGCCTTGAACATTTCCAGGAATGCGGCAGCCACAACTTTTCTGGGCAACCTGTTCCAGCACCTCACCACCCTCCCAGTAAAGAATTATTTTATAATATCTAATGTAAGACTGGTCTCAGTTTAAAACCCTTCTCCCTTGTCCTGTCACTACATCTTCTTGTAAACTGTCTTTCTTGGAGCTCCCTTCAAGTACTGGAAGGCTGGAATTAGGTCACCCTGAAGCCTCCTCTTTTCCAGGCTGAACAAAGTCAAGTCTCTCAGCCTTTACTAAGGGGAGAGGTGCTCCTTTCACCTAATCATTCTGGTTGTCCTTCTCTGGGCTCATTCCAACAGATGTCCTTCCTGTGCWTTTCTAAATTTGGGGCTCAGCTCTTGGGAACTAAAGAGGAAATAATCTGTGCCCACTGACTGCCTGTGACCAGTGTACTTTCATGTGTTAAGCAAAATATATTCAGTAAGAATGATKAAAAGTTAATGGTGTATTGTAATATAGTGTTAAAACCTTGTGTGGAATGCTGTATATGAGTGGGTATTTATGTTCAGGAAAGGAAGAGGTACAAAGAGCACTTACAGAGAAGGAAACACTTAACAATTTCTCAAATTTAAAAGAAAAAGTTCTTGTAAAGTAACAAATGAAATGCAATTGTCCATAGACATTAAGGAATGGCAAGTCTTTCCAATAAGTAAAGTGTGAACAAAAGATCATACTTGAGAATTAGGCCTGTAAAGTTCAGGAAAATGATACCACAGTATGCTTCTCCTTAATATTGGGGGACTTAAATAGTATTCCTTTTCACTATCACACATCATGCTTTCTACGCAGAAGATATAATTAATTCACTGGAAATTGAAAGTAAATTGACATTGCTTTCTTAAGAACTATTTAAAGAACAGCTAGGTAATAAAGCAGTTCTAATAAGAAGAAAAATCTGCTAAAAAAAGGTACCTGCTAAAGTCTTTAAATAATCTGATGCAGACAAAATTAATTCAGAAAGCATGAACATCCCAAAACTTAAGACATTTGTAGTGTTGTATGTGATGGAGCAGATATATGTTTAAAATATTAAATGTTTGTATTTAATCTTAAATGTCAGTGTTAAAAATTCATCTTACATATTCCAATTGACTTTTAGCAGTTAGAAGAGAATAGAAGACTACTATATTAACAGATTACTTATGAACGGAACGGTTGAAATTTATACTAACTTAAACCTTTTCTGTCATGATTCTAAGCATGGGTTTCAAGACATTTAAAGGACATTTAATTTACCTTTTTGACAGAAATCCTCTCTCAGAAATGCAGCCARTTGCTATCCTTAAAACTGACCAAATTTACTCAGTTCTTTTATGAATTTTCATTGAGGAATACAGAGAAAACTAGAGTACCAAGAATTATCATTTCAATATTCTGATGTAAGAAGTTTTGTTTGTGGTTTCATAAGATATACTTATTTTCATATTTGCTCTTCTCTAGCATTAGAATTTGTAAGGATGGCTGCTTTTGCTCAGAACAAAGAGACAATTGAGGTTACTGAGGTTATTGTGCCCTGAATCAACTTTCTTGGTCTAAAGTATGACAATGCAATATCTCCATTTTCTGTTTCTATGTTTCCCTGAGTACTCATAGTGATATTATTTGCTATTCTGGAGGGTAAAATGATATTATTTTCCTAATTTTTTTCCTTAAATGTCACTTTTTTCCCGAAATTATTTTCTTAAAGTTTCTGTGTCCTGACTTGAAAAAAATTTAGTCTAACCACTGAGGGAGTAAAAAGAATCCTCACATGAGAATGCTTATGCTAACCCAGACCTCCTATCCCCTGAGGGATGAGACAGCAGACAGGATTTCAGTTCTAGTGCTAAACACAAAATTTCTAGACAAAAAAAGGACAATTTTTCCAATATAATTATTCCCCAGGCAACATCTCTGCAATCACATTTAGTCAATCCTTT
Organism: Malurus melanocephalus; assembly: GCF_030028575.1. Lineage (NCBI taxonomy): Eukaryota > Metazoa > Chordata > Aves > Passeriformes > Maluridae > Malurus > Malurus melanocephalus. The sequence goes on from NW_026623366.1 coordinate 126,652, forward strand.
CTGGTTTCAAATTACTCCAAAAGCTGTCTAATTTCAGKCACTTGACCTTAAACAAGCAACAATCTTTCAAGACTTTTGAAACAAATCTGTGGCTTTCATGCAACTTGTGAAATTAATTTTAAAACCACATGGTATTCCAAAGCTAAAGAAATAAAGATTGTATTAGACCGARAGGTATGTTTATCTTTAGGAATTTTGGAGAGCAACCACCATAAATGCCACTCAACACAAAACCAGGGTTTTTAAAACAAAATAAAAGCAAAACAAAAACAAAAAAAAAGGGGCTTTTTTTTTCCCAAGAGTTTAATTTATGATGTCTGAAATTGTGCTTTTTTCTTAATACACTGAATTAATGACTTCTGTTTTGAATTTCTGTTTGTGTTCTGATTACATTTTCTTTGTGTCATCTGTATGTGTAGTGCACCATGCACTTTAATCATTCCAGGGTATTTCTATACGTTGCTTACACCAGAATCTTTCACATTAATAACAATAATATCCTCTCACTCTTTAGTAAAAGGGCAGTTTCAAGATAATATCATATAATTATGATGTTCTAGTATTATCAATAATTATTCTTCTGGCTGCAATAATTTTCACAARATGTGCTAATCCTGTTTCTTATCAAAACAGAAACATTCAGAAAAAGCTTACTGTTGTAAAGAGAAATGTTTCTAAGGTTGATTATCCACTAGASTCAGATGAGAAACATATATGCCAAAAGTTAAGGACCAAATTTGGCTTATGCATTTGACTTCAATACAGCCAGGATTTAATCTGAAGCTTCTTTTCTAAGATTTCTTTGGCAAAAATGTGCAGTCTACATATTTCTTTCCAAGGATGATAAAAGAAGAAATTAATTATGTTTTTCATTTTATAAGGGAAAGAAGTAACTAGAAATTAGAACTAACTTGCAGCAGGACTAAATTAACAGAAAATAAGCAAATGTTTATGAAATACATGGAAATTATTACAGTTCAGTAACCTCAGAATTACATCAATATTAGGGAAAATTACATGATGAATGCCTAAATTGACAAATCATTAAAATGATCTTCAGCATTAAATTATTGAAAATTTGGTGCCTAAATACATATGCAGGAATGTGATGCACATTTCAGGAGTGGTGCCAGAGTAGACACTACCCATAAGGACAAAATGTTTTCCATGGGAAATGTGTAAAATGCAATCATTTCTCAGACACCAGAGAGAATTTTTGTTTGGGCTTTTTTTTTCTGATGCACTAGCACATTGGTCTGCATCTTGGTAATACAGAAAACAGTGTAYATTTTTGGCCATCTTTGCTAAGCAGATTAAAAAATTATTTCCTTTCTTTCTCCTTATCAGTACTGGCCACCCTTGTAATACTGAATATTTTGGGTTTTGATACACAGCCTCTAGTGAACCTTGCTAGGCTGGTGTGACACATCTATCTCCAGCTCTCCCTGCCTCCTTTTTTGTAGCAAAGTTTACTGCCCCTGTGGAGGAGGTGATGAAAAGGAAATATGTTCTAGCATTTTTAGTTTGCATTCTGAATCAATGATTTAAACTAATGAAAAGAGAGTTTGTATGGTTTTGCTAGGCCAAAATATATAGTTCTCTCTTWAAAAGCTTCTGGCATTAGGCAGGGTATTCACTGTGATGCAGTAATTTGCTAAAACACTCCTACAAGAGGACATTGATCAGAGCTCTTTGATTTTGCTCTGCATCCTTTCTTATACATTTGTGTAGGTTCTGCATCTTGGCTGAGCTTGACAAAGTGTGACGGTACTTCTACCATGGAAATAGAAATTCATTATTCAAGTAATATGTCAGGCATAACCCTCAGTCCGCCCAAGCCATGTTTCCCTCCTACCAAGCTATTTTAAGGTTTAGACTATTTATTTAGTTTTTCAGTTTCAGAARTGCCAAAAATGGTATGATAATGAAAAAACCTTCGCATGAAATCAGGAGAAATTAAACATTTTTGTGCCCTCTTCCAGATGTGTGKAATCTGAACACTTATTTTATTGGATTCCACAGTTCATTTGAAGTGATGATGCATGTCATTGATAGATCTCTAATTTCCCACAAGCCTCTAAAAATACACTATGTCAGCAGCATTTTTGCTTAGAATATGCCTTTCAAATTCCAGCTATAAGGCTAAAGTGTTCTGAGCAGCAGATGCCATTTGTATTTATTTTGTAGAAATCATTTTGCCACAGGTGCTGGTCATTTGCAGGTTTTTATAGCACTGTAGAAGCGTGGTGAGGCTATCTTCATGTTGATCAAAGTGCTGAGATTAGGAAGTGCTAACACTTTTAAGTGCTGTATCATCATATATTTAACTACAAGAGAAAAGCTCCTGTTGGCAGATGCAATAACTTTTTCCTATGTCATCAGTGTGAGAATTTCAATAGTAATTCACTTTTTCTTCTGCAGTCTGGGATGATTCCATTTAAAATATATTCAAAACTAAGGGMAAAAAATTCTATTGGGAGTCAGTCTCTTTTTTGAGGAACTCAACATGCTAGAAAGATAAATAGGTCATATCCAAATAAGGCTTTTACTTTTTGTTGGCAATATCATTTGATAAATCAATCAACCTGTTTTAAAAGTTTTAAACAAAATTKTCTGTGAAATATTATGCTCCCAGTGGATTGATCTGTGTTTCATGTGAAAGTCATGCAAGCTTAAAACAACTGAATGCATGCTGCTGCATGCTTTCCATGCAAATCCTTAAGGATTTTCTCTTTTTCTCTCTGTCACACACACTTGTGCATTTGCAAACACATGGGCACACATTTATAGCCTCTGGTTCATACAATGTGTTTGACATAAAACTGTCGTGTCTGTGTTATTCCTTCACGCATTTAACTGTAATATTGGCTAAAAACGTGTAGAATATATGTAAAAACTAGAGAAGTAGGCTTCTAATTATAATATAATAATATACATTATATACCATATGAACTATTATTTCATATATATTCTAATATATAATTTTTATATAAAGTATATAAATATATCTAGTATAATATACATTATTAATTATAGCATTATATATTTTACAATATATAATTTTCTAATTATATATTATATGCCATAATATAAAGTATTCAAATCTTATCTTAATGTGAAATCTTRCATGTCAAGAGTGAAACAAAGCATCTCAATTTATTTGAAAGAATTTAAGAACAGATTTTATTATCAAATCATATATTTAACTATGCATAAGCTATTTGTTACAGAAAAAAAATTATATTAGAAATATGTGCTTCAATAAGAGATCTCGCTGTTTACAACTAAGATTACTTCACAAGAGTCAAGACATTTCAACTGCATTCTTGATTCCAATAGACATCTGATTCCTTGATATTGGCTTTCTTTTCTGGGAGTTTATGCAATGTGACAGGACAGATTTTTCTATCAGAAAAATGCAGCCTTGAAAATTTTCGTGYATGGTTACAGAAGATGGTTGTTTGTTGTTTGGGTTTTTTAAYGAAATGCTGATTTTTCAAGCAGTTTTCAAAAAAAATTATTTAATATAATTAAAATATTTGTTGGTCTACCAATAGCATAAGGTTCTCCATGGTAAAATTGCTACATGGAAATGGCATCCAAATTAGGCAAATGCATGTAAAAAAATATCACTATCAGTTATGGTTAGTAAATCATGACCATGGGCAGAACAGATGACTTGACAGTTCATTAGGAAAGAAAGAAGTCAAGAAGCAAGATATTTTAATAACCAAAATATCTGATGTTCTAGACAACTAGACTTAATATACCAAAGAGAAGAGAGGAAAATCAGTTTGTTGCGATTAATTTCTATTCGACACTCTAGTAAAGTTACTACTACAGAAGATTAATTTTGTACAAAGATAGCTATTGGAAAACTTGAATTTATTAGATTTTTTTTTTTTTTTGTGAAGGGGAATATTGCCTATATGCATACCTCTAGCATTTAGTATTATTAAAGATAATAAGAGTAAGAAGTCAGAATAATTTTATTCTGGGATAGAAAGTTGAGAACAAGACGAGACACAAAAAAACATTCTTACCAGGAAGAGTGGGTGAGATCTTTTGGCCCCACAAAAACCTTAACTGTTGCCATGTTTTCAGTAATAATGATTGTCTYAGAAGTTTGAGGAGCATTTTGGAAAAAAAAAAAAAAAGGGATGGGGTAGTTGTCCATCTGCCAGGCCTTTGTCCTAAGAATGATCAAAAACATAAGGATACAAGCATTAATATGTGCTTTTTAAAATTCTGGGCAACAGATTTGCTCTTGCACTCAGCAGTGATGAGGGTGCACCATGAACTCTGCTCAGTTTGGACCCATCTCTGCAACAAGGACATTGAGGGRCTGGAGCATGTCCAGRGAAGGGCARYGGAGCTGGRGAAGGGTCTGGAGCACAAGTGCTGTGAGGAGCAGCTGAGGGAGCTGGGGGTGTTTGGCCTGGAGGAAAGGAGGCTCAGGGGGAGCTTGTCACTCTCTACAACAACTGAAAGGAGGRTGCAGCCAGGTGGGGTCAGTCTCTTCTCCCAGGTAACAAGAGAAGGAAATGGCCTCAAGATATGCCAGAGAAGGTTTTGCTTGGATGTTAGGAAAAATTCCTTCACTGTARGGGTGGTGAGGCATTGAACAGGCTGCCCAGGGAGGTGGTGGAGCCATCAYCCCTGAAACTGTTCAAAAACTGTGTGGATGTGGCRCTCRGGGACACAGTTTAACAGTGAATAGGTTGGTCCTAAATTAAGAATTCAAACTGATGATCTTAGAGAGTTTTTCCAACCTAAAATACTCTATTGATTCTATGGTTTTACTATGGATCAGGAATGGACATGTTTTCATTGTTGAGACATGATGCATGGACTAAAAGTCATTTGATTCCTCTATTAAAGAGGGAGACAAAGAAAGGAATAAAAATGCAACTTCAAGTTTGGAAAGGAAGAAAAAAACTAATTGCAGTAATCTTATTTAATCCTGAAAAAAATAAAAAGGGTAGTATAGGGATAGCAGTACGTAGTCATTTTCAGAAAATAAACCTCAGGTACTTTTTGAGACACTTGTTATTCAGAACAGTTTTTCCTGATTTTGACAAATTATCTTCAGGGCTTTTTTTCTTTTTCTTTTTTTTTTTGTTTATTTAGGAAGTGGCATTCCATATGAGTGAAGTCATACTTCTAAAGTAGGCATCATCTTGCAGTTGTGATCACTAAATCTCATCTGTTTTTGTCAGMTGAAAATTAGATTATGAAAAAAAARTTTTGTCTAAAATTTTAGTTCTAAATTAATACACAAACAGCAGCTGAAATAGATATAGACATTCTGCTTATCATTAAACATTCTAGTCTATTGGTAACATTGAACACTAAAAAACAAATGGAGAACTTGTGATCTTCCAAGATGAATATTCAAAGCCTGTTGTTATTTGGCTTGAGCTTCTCAGTACATTACATCATGTCTTTCTCAGAGACTCTAAAGTTTTAACCTAGGCAGTAAAAATCCAAGTCAGGTTTGAACGTGAGCTTGAGAGAAATCATGACATTTAGGACAATTCCTGGTTTTATTTTTAAAAAGAAATAATGCCTTCCAATTTGAATATATATTCTTTTGTTGACATCTTGAGTTGAACTGAAAATAGGTAGTTTTGCATTCAGCGCATACCACAAGTTTTATGTTAGCACATTCATAAAAATGGAAGGATTGGGGAAAAAAATATCACTGGATACAGTAGTGATGTTATTTTAATAGCAAGGTTCTTCYTTTCATATAAGGTGAAGCCTCCATCATCCTTTGAAAGGGAAGGACTAACCCCTGCTGYGTAGTGTCTTTAGACTGACCACAGGGTGCATCTGCACTTTAGTGGAAAATTTCCCTTTTTATTAATATTTGTAGTTATTGTATAATTGTATCAAGGACAAGATGTCTTGATTTTTTAAAAAGGATAATGAGATACATTCTTTCAAGGATATATGTGGATAACATCTTAATATTCTTTACTAGCCTTCACACCTCTCTTCAAGAYTTTTTCCTCAAAGTTTGGTAGGTGTACATCTTAGTTTCCCACAGCAGAAGAAACACTCTGCAGCCTCATCTTTGTGGCTYCACTTTGATGGAGGGTCTCCCTATTTGTCTGTCCTGACAGTCTGAGTGAAATACATGAAACACCAAGAGTAACCTCACWGTCGTTTTGTTCAGTCCTTTAGGATTAGCATTCCTGGCGTGTGTCAGACTCGTCTGAGTGAAATGTAATAGGAAAATAAAGCTCTCTTTAATATAACAAGATTAAAACTGGAAACTCATTGCTAATACTGAGAAGAGATGCAAGGAATAGGAAATGATTCAGGAAGTATTTGTTTTAGCATTACTAACACTGTTTATTACCAACAGACTTAACAACAAGCCTTATCTCCTGGGCAGTCTCCTCCACTCATTGACAGCCACTGTTATTCCCATGCACTGCTACTGCTCACCAGGGGCTCCTAAAATTCTCAGCCTTCATAATTAATCAAATCAAATTATCATCTTGGAAGAACTTGCTAATGAAATACTGTCAGTGACAATACTGACTTTGGAGATGCAAAAGTACATTATGAACCTCCTCACAAGGAATCCACAAACAGTTTTGGCAATTTGTTGATGAGTAAGCAAGTGCCAATGAATGCCCGTTTTCATAAAGTATGGCTGCCATGCATATAAGAAAGCAAACAGGGTTTTTTTTGTAAGAAGGAACATGGTATATTTATCAGCACTTGTAAAATATTAAGAGAAATATTTATAGCCTAGATGTATCTGGATATCAGCTGATTATAAGTACAACGCAGCAAAGCTGAAGAAGCCTCTCTATGTGTAGGATAATAGATGGTCTTTTAGGACAATAGAAGGAACCCTGAGACAAGGATTAGAGGAAAAGAACTCTGAAAGAAAAAAGACTGGGTAAAGGAAAAATTGTAGAACTAAAGGAGAATTCAAAGTAACAGAAAACATCAAAGGMAAATTAGGCAGAGCCTGGAGAAAGCAAAATATGAATGCATGAGAGAGACTTCCCTGAATGGCAGTGATACATTTTCTCATCTCACTGGGTTATGGCACCATGTAAATGTCCAGCATTTGCTCTCCKAAGACTGAACTTAGTCTTTATTCTTTTACCAGAATTTTTCACACACTTCAGATGKAGATAATGTGATGAAGTTCTTGACTGGTTTTGGGCCCCTATGAGGAGAACTCCTTGGCTGGTGCTGTATCCTCCACTGTACAAATTTATTCTTGTCTGCAGGGATTAACTTTACCATGAAAAYGTATGCCTTGTAAAGCAGCATTCCAGAATGGCAGACAAGGAAGACACACAGTTTTTGAGCAGTGATGGCTGAGGGACAGATTTTCAGAGAAAAGTGGTTTATCACCTTGTGAGCTAGCAAAAGTGCAGTAAAGCTCCGAGGAGAGAAAGAGGCATGTTACCAACTACAGAATCCCACAGCAGGAGTAATAATCCCTTTTACACACTGGGCACACTTTCTCTTCTGCTGATTTCTAAGTGTGGGTCATGCAACCTTCTGTCTCTGCCAAGGGAGAACACAGTGATCCAACTGGTGGAAGTCAGAGCAAAAGGGAAAACTAAGATCAGTGGGTCACAGGATAGAACCTTTGAGAATGACTGAGCCTTGCATTCTCTGCAAGGCTGAGACAGGAGAAGCAAGTTTTAAAGCCAAAAATCAAAGTAATAAATGAGACTGGGTAGCAAGCCAGGGCAAATTCCATTAAAATTAAAATATTTTTGCTTTTATAGGAAATTAGATAAAAATTTATTGCATTTAAAACAGGATCTTTAAAGATAAAGTGAAACCTTTTCTATCTTCAAGCAATTTATTGTAATTTATAATATAGAGTAAAAGTAATTGCATTTCTTCAGAAAAACAAAAACAAAGGGGGAAAACTCCCCACAAAACAAAAGAAAAAAAATGCCACCCAATATCCGAAGATAYTCCAATATCCAATTATTAATTGCACAAAATCTTTGTCAGTTTTACTAAAGTTGTATACAAAGGGACACAGTTTAGTTTTTAAAAAAGGTAATAGAACAAAATCCACTGAATTTTCAAAAAGAATAGTTGCCTATAAGTTTACAAAAGTGCTAAAAAGTGCAGCACCAAAACAMTTTTCATTTTCTAGTAGTGCAATGTGAAATTTGTGTTCTACAATATCAAATGTTAATAGAATGTATACAATATAATTAGGTTTTTTCGTAAGGAATGCTAGAAAAAAGAACTCAATTTGCACCATTGCTTTTGTCAAAAGGTATAAATATGTCAAAAAGAAATTACAGAATTATCTGGATTGGTATTGGAAATGCATGAAAACAAGTTCATCCTTAAAAAGCTCTATTTTTGCTATATAATCTGAGAGAGAAGATAAAAAGCAGAATGATCTGTATTGTAAGAACAGACTGCYTGCTGTAGTTCCTCTGTGGGGCTTATAGGATTTAAACAACAATTTAGGTGCTCATTCTCAAGAGCAGGTCAGAAAGCTTATAACAAATGAAGAAGCATCACAGAGTGGACTTTGATGTTCCTTTAACATTCATCTTTCAGTTTCCATAGAAATAGATTTTAAAAGGATTTTTGTGTCCTAAAGAATTGTCAAAGACCTTGTTGCTATGTATGCATCAAACACTTCAAAACTCATGACCGCAATAATTTTCAAAACAGTCTTCAAGACCATAGTGACACATTTTAAATGAATGGATTTTTTTGTTTGCTTTTAAGCTGCAGTTTTCCTCCTTTCTCCTCAGACAACTGTCACTCACAGCAACCCAGCACTGGTTATTACTCTGTTAGCATCTTGGCATGCTCCCCTTCTGATATTAAGTGCAGAGCTGAACAGGATAACTTTTGTTACATCTTTTGGCARTGAGAAGACTTAATTCTCCATTTCTGCACTGCAGATTACTTCAACATTTTTGTACTAAACATCCATTGAGTTCAACCTTGAAACAATTCCAAGAAAAAGGGATAGACTGGAATGCAGGTTTGCCAGTCATGGAAGAGATCAGTTCCTCCAATCAATTTTCCGTCTGTCCAAATTGATAATTTTCAGTTTGAAAACCGACTTCAGCATGAGGAGTGAGAATCACATGTGCTGTTTTGCATTTCAGAGTTTTAGCAACTAGAAACTGAAAAATGTGGCACTGAGTTTTTGTACTGAACTGAGATAGGAAAGAATTCCTTATTTCTTCTGATGACATTTTAACAACAGATGTAAACACCAAATCCTTTCACACCTCAATGCTCCTAAACAGAGACAGGCTTTAGGGGGGGTCCTACTTACGATTATTTCATTGGTCAGTATCCTATATTTGCACAGACAGACAATGAATGAGTGTCATGAATAAATATCAAAYAAAATGAGAGTTCAAAGATACCTCTCTCTGCTTGATATATATATATATATATATTTTGTTTGTTTAGTTGTGGGTGACTGTGCTTCGAACAATCCTGTGTCTCCTGCGAGACAGTAGCTTCCTGTGAAACCCTGACACACAGGAGCGCCCTATCTCAACAGGAGATGCTTTCTAAAGAAGGCATTTTGAATAGCTCTTTRCTGAATGATGGCTAATCTGGAGAGTCAACAGAATGATTTTGTTCCTTAAATATAAATTTATATATTGATAGTAATAAAAAAAAATGACAGACCTTCAAAATGGAATGAAATATTTCTTTGCTACTTGGTTGCTTTTTAAAGAGCAACCTCTCAGGCTTCCTAAGTACCTTTCTAAGAGAATTACTTGGTTCAGGGCTCCTAAAGATTATGATGAAACCCATTTTTACTCACATCTTTCCTAAACTGGTTTGCCTCAGATAGTAATGAATACAAACATAAGAAGATAAATGGACWGAGTGCCTTATACCTAAATTCAGACACCTGTAATTTCCAAATGGCTTTTAAAAGCAGTTGAGTCAGGTGACATTCTGAGATCTTATTTATCATGCATATTATACTCTGTCAACAACAATAATAAGCAGTTCCTTAACTAAAGGATTTTATTTAGAACTTTAAAACTATTTATTAGCTAATATATTCCTCTTTAGTTGTCATTTACCTATTCCATTGGTATCTATTTCCTTTTCTTTTTCCTCATTTCTTTCAAGAGGTTGATACTGCCTTGGAGTAGAATGATAATCAGGCTGTACCATTTTGTCGTTTTCTGAAGTAGGGCTGCATGGAAATAATAAATGATGTAGTGACTGCAGCACTACAGTAGGAAACAATAAGAATACCAAAAACCTCATGGTTGAAGTAGAGACTGAATTTGGCAATATTATGCAATTGACAGTGGCAAACTTTCTAGGAAAAAAGTAGAGATAGGAGCAAAAATTAACTGTGTCCAGAATTCTTGTTTTGGAAGAAAATAAATGTGGATGAGGAAGCCAAGTGGTAAGAGGAGAAAGAACAAATAATGCCATTTTTGTTCCCTTAGGGAAGATAAATTTATCATGCCTCAGTTAAAATAACTTGTTTTTCCCATGGAAACAGAGCCACACTTTCTGAAGAAAAGAGAGGCAATTTCTAGTGATACATTTAGATATTCAGGCACTAGCAGTGGGCAAATGGTTCATTGACAGATGTAGTGTAAATGAATTGGAAGATTCTTTTARAAGATGAGGCGTATAAAGCTTGCAACGGGTTCATTCCAAGGATAGTTTTCCTTCTGTTTAAGGGCAGATGGAGAGATGTCATAACTCTGCTGATAGTTATGCAGTTCCAAAGCCTTCAGTTTGGAAATTAAGATTGCAAATGGATGTGGGACAGAAGCTGACCATATTGTTAAGCCTGGAGAAAACTCTTGTAACATCTAACGAAGTTGAGCAGATTTTGAGGCTCTGAGATATGAATGAGAGCTCTGAAGAAAGAGTAATAAAAATGGTAAAAGAAACCGCTGAAATGAATGCATCTTGATGGTTTTAATAGTCAATCAAGACAGCATTTAATTAAAAAATCACCTTAAACATGATTTCCAAACTGACTGCATAATCCATTTGGGACATGCACACCTGTATGCACACAATACTGAGGTTCACACACATGTTAAAAAGATGTCAGCTATTAAGGAGGGATTCTGAGAGGAGATGACAGCTTTGTAGAGGTGTTGATGCAATAGCAACACATCAAGCAAATGTAAAAACACACAGGACAAGTCAGACCTTACTTCTGCCTGAAAATCAGGCTCTGGTAAATTAGTGCTAGACATACTAAAAACTTAACAATTAGTAAGCAGACCAAGCTGATAGTAGAAGAAGTTCATACCCATGCGTTTCTTTGGCTTTTAGAATTGATTTATTGTAGTGAAGTAAATTCTCATCATTCACACAGAGGTAAATTTGTGACCTCGAAGCACATCACTTGAAGTGGGAACAGTCACTTTAGTGTGACATCTAACAAGTTTATTTTCTCCTCCAGGTAGCCAGCACACCGTAACACTTTTCAAGCTTCACACACACATCACTAGTTTAAAGCACATGCCTCCTACATGTAAATGCTATTTCAAGTACATTAACAAAGATTTTGCTAGCTAAATATGAACATGAAAAATAAGCTAAAACTCTGTATCATTTTTGGAAGGGATTAGACTGAAATACAAGCTGAGCTGAGCTGTCTCTAGATGCCTATTTTTAACATAGACATGGGATGTGGGGGATTTGAGTGATGTTGGGTTTTTTTTGTTTTTTTGGTTTTTTTTGGTTTTTTGGGTTTTTTTTTTTTTTGATAGAATTATTTTAGCCTGCAATGCCATGCCAGAAATTCTGGTGATTCTTGTTTGTGAATTAATCCTTTCTTTTCTTTCATGTTTGTTTGGTACATCAGGAGAAAAACACACATATCTTTAGCTCTAGGCAGTTGGACTTCCTGTACATTAAAAAAAAAAGTGGATTTTCTGGTAGTGAAATCTTATATGTATTTTAAAAACAAAATATGGKAGCTTCCATTGATGCTAAGGATGTCCACACTATAGAATAAGTATCTAGAAAGGTGCATCTAGAATGGATCAATTAATGGTACCTATCCAGATGACATTCTGAAATGCGGGTACCCATCATTGCATAGCGTTGCCAGCCCACGTGGCTCCATTTCAAGAGCTGCAGTGCATTGCTTGAGCGTTACTTTAAGCAGTAAAACACCAGGTTCTTATGAGCATAATTCAAAAGCTTTTATACACAATCCATATCACAAGAGTTGCTCCAGTTTCACTAATTCAAGGTCATCACATCCATGGAAGCCAATGAGCCACAGAAGTTCATGATGGTAAGGGATCAGAATAYCCCCCTTTTGTCACACACTTTGGTAAACCCTTGGTAGGATGAACACATTCCCACAATTTATAGATTATTAATGACTTTTAGATCATGTGTTGCAGCTATTTCAGATTTATTTTTATTTGTTTACTTGTCTTCCTAAAAATGAAAAAGCAAGACTTGTGTATCTGTGTACWGTTAGATCTGAGTTCTGTAACACTTCATGTAGTATTCTGRAGGAACTGAAAAAACATTAATTTACAGTAAAAAAAAAGTTAAGGCCTTGATAAGTAAAATATAAACAAGAATAGGAAGAACAATRCTGCAGATCTAATTTGTTTTATTGATTCTGTTTTAGTATTGATTTTTCTTATGTTTCTTTCTCTTCCGAAGCTCTGCCTCTGCAAATAAACTTCTTTGTGACACATGTTTATATTGATAGCATAAGATGCTGTGCAATATTAAAAAAAAAACAAACCAGATTTGTGAGGCAATTGGCAAGCTTTAACATCTGGATATGGAGACACTTATGTGACACTGCCTGTCTGAGGAGGGATTTTAGGATTAGTTCATGTTATGTAGTGTGTCTGTCAAATAACTAGATTGCAGTTTTCATGTTTATATTTCTGTATTTAGTGACTTAGAGAACTTGGATTACAATTCCCATAACTATTTTTCCTAGTTTTGATGTTTTTCATAAAGATATTGCAGGTTTTTTTTTATATCTGTCCAATATCTGTGGGGAGAAAACCACTTTTGAAATGAAAATTTTAAAACTAAACCAATACAATAAAATAAATATAATATCAATAGTATAACCTGCAGAGCTGTGAACTCATTCATACATTTCTTGCACAGTAATTTAAGCTCCACAGAACTGTCTACACTGTATTTATGTGGCCAGCTATGCTACCAGCAAAACAAAAATACCTACTCAGCTATTAACTTGTAGTTGTCAGCTGTAGTCACACTTGTAATGCATCTGTGAGTACACTTAGATAAACACAAACTCATGAACTGATTTTAGCCTAGAAGCCATAACTTCATGCTGTTTTTCTGCTTGGCACAGATTAAATTCCTGCCTATCATCACCTGTCTGTGTAGTCATATCTCATGTAGAAGAAGTGATGCTGTGTTTCTAATCTGTTGTTTGACAGGTCTCTACCCAAGATACATTTCTTTAATTTATGCTTCTATTACTTATATTAAGGAAATTATTGGGCAATGGACACTTTTAGTTTAGCACAGGAATAATGTCTTAGGTTTAATAATAATAATAATAATAATAATAATAATAATAATAATAATAATAACCATCATCACATTTTTAACTACATTGAGAAAAAAATTCACTACAAAGCATGTCTTTGCTAACAAATGCAATATGATTTTCTTTTATTTTAATAATATTTGTATTTATCTGAAAGGAAGGTGATGTTTTTCACCACATTCCTTTAGTGATTCGATATCAGAGACATACCTCAGAATTATGTTTTAAAGAAAAACTTGTGCTACTTAAAGATGACAATTACTAAATGTTAGTAGCCAGGTGCTTTTCATCCTGCAATAAAAGGAGGATGTATTTTGAACTTTTAGTTTAACTGTATTTTAAAATATTTATTACTGGGTTCTGTCCTGGTTTTGGCTGGGACAGAGTTAATTTTCTTCGTAGTAGCTGATTCAGTGTTGTTTTTTTCATTTAGTATGTGAATAATGTAATAACTCTGATGTTTTAACAATTGGTGAGCAGTGCTTTCCCTAAGTCAAGGACTTTTTGGTGTCTCATGTTCTGCCAGTAAGGAGAGACACAAGAAGCTGGGAAAGAGCATAGCAGGGACAGCTGACCCAAACTGGCCAGAGAGATATTCCATACTGCAGAATGTCATGCCCGGTATAAAAACTGGGTCAAGTTGGCCAGTAGGAGCCCATGACTGCTGGGGGACCAGCTGGGCATCGGTCAGCAGATGGTGAACAATTGCACTGTGCATCACTTGCAGGTTGTTTTTTTGTTTTTTTTTTTCTACCCTCTCTTTTTCTTAGCTCTCATTTCATTTCATTATTATTAAGAATGCTAATACTTTATATMCACCATTAACTGCTCTTATCACAACCTATGGGGCTTTCCTTTTTCCCATTCTCCTCTCCATCTCACCATGGTGAGTAGGAGAGTGAGTAAGCAGCAGCAGGATACTTTGCTTCTACCTAGGATTAAACCAYGATAGTTCTCAAATCAAATCCTGTAAAATAAATATTTTTTTCAGTATTCAGTATAACAGACAGAAGTTACTCACCTTAAATACTGCTTCTTTTGTAATTCATAACAATGCTTTGATTTGTTCTTGTTAGGAGAATGCCTGCTAGATAATTTGAAGATTTTATTCATATTCACRCTATAAAATTTCTGTGTTGTGTGAACCAAACTTTATCTTCAGTCCAACACTGAACATCATGTAATAATAGAACATAAATTCTTAGTTAACAGTTTAGTGGTCCCTTTTTTGATRTTTGTTCCTAGGTATGTACTTGAAAGAGTATGTTATTGTGGTTGTGAAAAGAGTATACACATTTACTCATATTCCTGTTATAACACTGATCTCCGAGTTTTGTGGCTCAAATAATCCTGAACRTTCTTTAAAGAGAATGTATACTTTACTTTCTAGAGCTGCCATTTATATTTAAGGACAGATTTAGTCTCTGCAGCACTGTTCTGTAAGAATAAGGAGAGGAAATGAGGTATTTGAATAACAAGCTGTCAGGTAGGTGGGCAGTTCTTTTTGGCAGGTACTTGATTCCAAAAACTATCAAGATTGATGTCATCTTTGTAATGTCATCTAACAGTAATTTTCCTTTCCSATAGAGCAAGAATGCAAATCCTAAAACACTGCATATAACATGTTTTTTTTTTTTAATTATAGTTTATTTCTTTCAGTTATTATATACATACATCATAATGATCCTTGCAGATAACTGAAAATGTTAATTTTCTTTAGGGTGTACATTATGAACATTGCTGTGAGTGATTGTTCTGTATTAGTAATCAAATGTTTTGGTAAGGTTGTCTATCAGCCTATATTTTATGAAAGGAAGTCACTTTAGTTTTCAGGAAGATACTTTGAGAAAAAAATTGAAACACTAAACTAGAAAGTTTTGGGTTTTTTTTTTTTTATTTTTCAGTTGAATTGTGTTTGTTCAGCATGAGAAAACACATTTGGCTCCTTTCAAAAATTAGTTTTGATTAGTAGGAAAATTTTCAAAACACTGTCAACTTCTTGAAAAACTTAGAGATATTTAGGGACCAAAGTCACACTTAGAAGAGCAGCAATATGCATACATTAGTGTACTTGTAAATTTAGCCCTGTCAACTTTCATTTCAGCTTGTAAAAATAAATCTGAAGTCTGCAGGAGACAGATGTGTAAGCGTAGCAGCTCTTTTATCTTTAGAGATGAAAGAAGTAGCAGTGTAATATTAACTTTTCTGAGGTTTTTTTTTAATTATTCTCTGTTTTTGGAAATGTTTCAGTGGTTTAATCTTTAGCTTTAATAGTACAAGGACTTGATATAAACGGCATTAACTCATTTTTCAAGGCAGTTAATTTCAATAGGGCAGTGCAACAACTGACTTAGTTAAAGAGGAAGTAAACTTACAGAATAACTGAGCAAGTAAAGTAATTTTCTCCCCWTTTTGYATTTCTGTTGTCCAGATTGTAAAGTGCAGCTGAAGAGTAAGTATGTGTAACTCCTAATCATATTGATTTCCTAAATCACTCAGTCATAATGAAATATACTCTGAACTCTTCAGCTTTTTACCTAATTGAAAGAAGAAATTGCTTCAATATAAMCCTTGAGTCCTAGGTTCTGATACTGAGAAGTCACTTAAAGAAACACTAGCTTTGAAAAGAGACTGATAGTTTAGTGCTTGAAACAGAGGTTTATGGATGTACAGAAGTTACAGTGAACTGTATTGCTCAAAAATACTGTTACTTTTGCTCAATAATGACTAAAATAATCTTGAAAAAAAGATTTCTTCATGCTAAATTCAAGGATTTGGAGATCTGCAAGACATAGAAAATCTAGGTACTTAAGTCTAAAAGGTTGAGAATCAAGCCTTTCATAAGTTTCTGATGTAGGAGTCTAATATTTAAAATGCCTCATCAGGCAATTTTAATGTTATCACTATATAGTAGCTTTTTTCAAAGATAATCTCATTTTTCTGTCCACAGTTTCACATCTAACAGGCAGTTACCCAAGTACATGATTGATGGGTCAATCCCAAATGAAATGCTGATGCTGGACATGTGCATGGCTCCTTAAGGCCATTGTAAAAAAACCCATCCAAAATGTATAAAAAAATTGAGAAGTCAGGCAAAGAGCAATGCAAAATGACTCAATAAAGCTACTTTATTAACTACATAAACATCATATTAAAAGGTGAAAAGTTTGGGAGATTTATGMTCTCTGCCTTAAAGGCATCAACCAGCTCAGTTTAATGTGTATGTGCCTCTCTGTGTGTCTGTAAAAACTACATTCTTCATTTTGACTGTACAGTGTTGGTTTTAGTGATTCCTTGTGACAGTAAGTTTCACTTCATATTTGATAGATTGTTCAATATCGGCTCAGGAAGAAATAGCAAGCATCATAAGTGATTATACTCTCAATTCATCTTAAAACACAAGAAAGGGTACTGTTAAAATTGGCAGTGTAATTTAATTATATAAGATTTTTTTTTTTATGTACAAGATGAAGTGACAAGATTTTGGGACTGGATATCAATAAATATTGTTTACATGTTTAAAAAGAGATTCCCAGCTCTAGAAACACGATAGAAAGAGAATGAATMTCTTTCACAAACTTTTATCCCAGTGCCTCTCTCTCCCAAAGTCATAAACTGCAAGGTGGGTTTTGCATATTGAACCTATCAGAAGCATGGAGTTATTTTCTGGAWTTGATTAATAATACTTGGAGCAGTTCCAGTGAGAAGGAATATTCTTTTCCATCCCCTCCTGTGGAGGAGAGGGGCATTTGTGCTCCCACTTTGTAAAGCCACTTGCTAACCATGTTCAACTCAGAAACACCTCTTGAATACAGCAGTGCCAGTTAAATTTAGGCATAGTTCTTATCAATGCTTTTGCAGAGGCTGTAGGCAATAAGCCATGTGAGTCACTTACACAACTTTCCAAGTAACATTCCAGGTCTCAGTGATGAGAATCAGAGGATTCTTCATGGTCAYGGCCCCTCCAAAGCCCTTTGCAAAGTACGGTTTCTACAGCAGACCTTCAGTGTTACTATTTAAAAAGCTTCCCAAAAGTGATTGAGGACTCAAAAGTAAATTACTTGCCAGCACAATCTGATGGATGAATAATAAAGACCAGATCTTATCTTTATTGCGAGATTAAGATACAGAAATTTCACATCTGTGAAATTTTAGATTTCATGCAGGGTCTCATTTTAGAACTGGATCAATTGTATCGCTGCAACTTTTACAGTCTAGACAAAAGGGGAGTATTTTTGACAAAACACAAGGATCTTCATACTTCTCCTGTACATGCAGAAAAATGGAAAGGTAAGAAAAAGGAAAC
>NW_026623366.1:144592-158020 GCF_030028575.1 Malurus melanocephalus
CCAAAAAAACAACCTAGTGTAACTTTCAAAGAAAGTTATTGTTTGAAGTGTTAGAAAATGTTATAGAAATCTGAAGGTGTGTTTACAGCTAGATGTTCTCAAGCAAATCATAAAACAGTAACAAGAAAAAAATGAGTTACCAGTACCACAACAGAGTTCAGACTGTTTGGCTGCTTTGACCTAACGGCATTTATTCAAAACCATACTTAGTTATCAAATTCTTGCTGTAAAATTATGCAGCCATCAGTGTTTCAGTTTGCTAACCTGTATCACTACTTCACAGTGCAAATGCAAAATTATTGGCAGGCTGTACAACGTCCATGAGACGAGTGATTAAAGGTTTAAAACATCAAGACAAAAGTAGTAATTTCTGAATTTTTTTAAAATAATCATTTTCTTCATTTATCACGATGTTTTCCTACATCCTTTAAAAAGCACTATAGAAATATTTCTTWATAGAAAGAGAAGATCTGAATTTGAAAGAACAATTATTTCAGGTTTTTAAAGTTGCGTTAGACAAAAGACATGTAAATCAGATTCTATAATATTATGTCATTTCTATTTAGACTTTTAACTTGCCAGCTTCTCTATTTTTCATCATACCATTGCTTGAACTCTCTGCATGTATAGAAAATGTCAAGAACATTTCCTGGATTCTTTATAATTTGGAATCTTCTTTTTGAAACCTGAAATGGAAGATGTATATACACACAGTAAGGTATTAGTTCATGTTTTTTGCTCCCTTAAAGTAGAATATGTAGTTTTAGAAATGGGCACATACCTTACTCTATTTAAAATGAATACACAATTTTCTTTTTCCAAATGGTTTAAAAGAGGGGAGGACCTGATAATAGTAAATGGAAAGGCAAGACCTACTTGGTTTTCAGGTTCATCCATCTAGAGTTATAGGAAATAGATGGAGAATTAAAGAATCAGCTAGGGTTTTTTTTAGACAATATTACTAGCCATATATTAAACTGAGAATGCATGAGATCGTACTGGAACCCTCAGACCATTTGTAAGACAAAACAGAGAAAAGAAATGTCATTTATTTGACACCTGTCTGGTTGGCCATAAGCATTAGTGGTCAAGGTGCCTCATCAAATTAATTAAGTCCTTTAAAAGCAATACTATACTTTCAGTGAAATRTTATATTTTCCACCTTTTTTCGTCTCAGAGCCAAAACATGCTATAGTTTAATCTGAATGCCTTCCCACAGGGATAGAAAAAAATAATAAATGTGTTGAAAAGCAGTAGTACTTTTTATTTACTTTGTAGAGCTGTTTTTACTGCTATTCACAATCACTCTGTAGATGTCTTCTGAATAATACAAATATGTATGTATCAGAATGCGCCTGCCACTTGAAAACCTGATAGATCATTGTTGGCAAGAAAAGAGAAAATGAAAGGAGGAAGTAATTGCATTTCATTTCAGCCTATTCCTAAGGCATACAAAGCTTTTCAGAAGAATTTCAAAGTCTACATGGAGTGGAACACAGATAAAATCTCAGCCAATGTCACAGAGTTTTCCCAAAAAGATGTGTCTTTGAGTAAAATTATATATATATATATATATATATAAATAGAGGGTGATAGGGTCTTACAAGTTTCAGAGACAATATCTGATGAGATTTTTATTACTGAGACACTAAAGTCAGCTATACAGAGAGCATTTGTGACATCAAATGATCATTTAATGGCTTGAGATGGAAGATCAAGACSTTGATTTGGAAGACCTTAAAGATCATCTAGTTCCAACCCCTGACAATTCTGGTGCCATTTCCATGGAAGGACAAGCATACAGTTAAACTACAGTGGGACTACTGCTTTGAGTGTCCAGCATTTAGGAACACAGCTGCTCAGACCCTGCTGCCCCTAACTCACACAGASCCTTTCAAATTCACGTCTTTCAAAACTGACTTCACCTACATGCAGAGGTTGACTCCACGTCTCTTTTTACTCCAAGTGATACAATACAGCAAGTTAAATTTTCTACTCAGGTGATATGTAACAAACAGTGGGATCTTACTTTGTTGCAGTTGGAGTCCATGGGCACAAATTATGATTTGTGCTAATACTCTTTATATCCTTTAATACTTATGGACGTGGATCCTGTGTTCCTTAGAAAGTGGCATATTTTATTGTGCATTACAAATTAGACAATCRTGTAATTCCTTTGCTAAATACACATGCAAGCCCTCATCATGGACTGCAATCCATTTAGTGCACATTAAATACCTTGATATGCCTTGTCTGAGAAGTTTCTACACTGCAGGAATATAACACAGGGCTTATGCAGTCATTGGTCAGTGCTCTGTKTTACCAGCAGGCATCCTGACCATCACTGCAACATAAAGTGCTCATCAGTTGCATCCTACAGCTCTCTGAGGTTCCAAGTCCTTCAGGGCTTGAGATCTTAGATTTGACGTTTCCACGTCTGTGAAACATCATAATTGCTTATAGGTGAAATAATCTTGAATTACATAAAACCTATGATTCAGGCAATTAATTTTATTGCTTGAAATGTCTTTGATATCAGTCTACCTGAAATTTTAAATTCACTCCTTTCTCAGGGARTTTTTCTGCCACATAAAAACAGCGTGAAGGAACATAATTTTTTTTGTAAAATTATTTTATATTACAAAGGTAAAATAATTTAACAACCATTGGAAATTTTTTAAAAAATGTGTTTAGAATGCGATAATAAAATATTTCATTTTACTCCAAACACCTTTTTAAAAAAAGTTAGTTTGTAAATAAATCCAAAAGACATTTAAATTTCCTGCTCAACTGATCTTTTTAGCTAACACTCATCCCAAAAGGAAGTTCTCCACTGTTAAGTTCTCTTTTGGCAGCTCGCACTCTTAACATTTGCTGCTGACAATTGTTGGCAAGGAGTATTTATATTAGTAATATGAAAAAAGAATTTCTTTTCCGTAACATTTAACTCTCAGCAATACCAAAATAGCTATTTAGCACTCTCTCTGGGCATTTCCACATCTCAAATAATACTGAAAAGCACATGGACCTGTTGGAGTGAGTCCACAAGAGGATTACAAAGATGATCAGAAGTCTGCAGCACCTCTTCTGTGTAGACAGACTGGGAGATTTAGGCTTGTTATCCTAGAGAAGGCTCAGGGGAAACCTTATAGCTCCTCCCAGTACCTAAAAGGTACTGGAGAGGAAACTGGAAAGGTCGTTTTTTACAAGGGCATGTCGTGATAGAGCAGASGCTTCAAACTGAAAGAGGCTAGTTTTAGATGAGATATTAGRAAGAAATTCTTTCCTGTGAGAATGGTGAGGCACTGGGACAGGTTGCACTGGCAGGATGCCCCATCCCTGGAAGTGCTCAGGGCCAGATTGGATGGGGCTCTGGCAACCTGGTCTAGTGGAAGGCRTCCATGTCCACAGCAGGGGCGTTGGAATGAGATGCTCTTAATGGTCCTTTCCTAACCCAAACTATGCTCCTGTTTATGATTAATTGACGGAAGATATGTAAACCCCCAAACTTTTGTAATAGCAATTTTTTTATTACAATAACCTTCAACAATGACATTCTGAAGTGTTTTAACTGTTTAAAGTTTTGAGATTTTTCAAATGTCCAGTAACCGTGAACTAWTTTTTTATAAGGAAAAGTAATATGAAAACATTATTGACCTAAATGTAGACGTAAATGAAAATAATTTGTTGTCTCGATAACTGTTAACTGTAGTAGGCTATTTTATGTCTCTGTTTTATTTATCTCTAGTGGGTTTTGGCTGTTTTATACTGTAGAAACTCTCATAAAAACCTTTCATCTTACAGATACATTTTGTTGTTTGTTTGTTTGGGGKTTTTTTTTCAGCTAGATCTACAAACCTTTAGTATCATTTTGTTATTTTGCCAGTTGTCAGTAATATATCTGTGTCAGCTGTGTTCACAAAGAAAGTTGTTTCACAAATGTCTTTATAAATCTCTCATACTCATTGTAAAAAGGCAGATCTGGCAGTCTGTTTTCTGAGAYTGGAGAGAACTGCTGTGCTCTGAGTATTGCATCAACTCTTCTTCTAGCATCACAGTCTGGGTGTTTCCTATGGCTGATAGAAATGTAATTGGTGTATTGCTCGACTCCTTACTGGTTCAAAAACTATTGAAAAAATCCTTGCACAGTCATTCCTATWAACTTGTTTTGTTTAGAAACTCTATAATTCACATATTCTATTTCATTGTATTTTTTTATTTATTCATCAAATTCATTTTCATTTTTAAATGAAAATATATATTCTTCATGAAAACTGACTATTCCATGGTTTGGCTTTCATTTCCAAATCTTGAATAGCAATTTATCTTGTTCTCTGATAATATAATCTACTTTTTTGAAAAGGTTTTGGCTAGAACATATTCTATCTTCAACCTCTTTTGCTTTAATGCTGCATGGATAGTTTGTGTGGYCTCATCTTGTACCTTCCTTTTTCCTACAATCTTAATATTTGCTCTTGTTTCTTTAAAAATAATTTAAACCCTTTTAGTACATTTTACTTTGAAAAATTTGAGTACCWTAATTTTAAGACAACAGAAGATTCATGTRTGTGAATTCTGGCATACAAATCTGTTTACTGTGATACAATGTTAATTGAATAGAGCTTCTCTGATCGATCAACAAAGTGCATAAAAATGCATTATGAACTTTTTACACTTTTTTTAAAATTATTATTATTTTTCCTTAATTACACTTTCATGCCTTTATCTCACTGTGTGTACAAGTATTCATATTGATTAGGAAAAGGAAAACTCCCCTGTAAAGTCCTTATACATTTTTAACACCTAGGGTGGGAGATTTGCCTCAGTCTTCTAGCATCTCTCTGCAGACAAATGTTTATACATGAAAAGTTAATCCATCTGTTCCTACTTCTTTGAAGAGCTACTAATTTCTGTAATGTATAAAGATGGCTGTTCAGTTCTCTCTCCWCGTAATCAGAAGGAAGGCAATTAACATTATTCCAGAATGCTCTAATAACAGTTTATTTTTTCTCAGACTGAGCTATTGACTGCTTTGGTTCCCCACCTWCTCTGTTGTTCATTCCTAGATCAAATACAAGCTAACTGCAGGGGCCTGTTACAAATTGGAGGCACTAATTTGTCATATATCTTATTCCTTTAATAGGCCATTTGAATAGATCTTCAATTAAGTAATACAATGAGGTCTATATTTATCTATTTAATCTTGTATTGAACAAAAAAAAAAGGACAAAAAATTGTTTCGCATGCATTAACACAGTCATTTTTTCAAAAATAAAGAATTTAGCTTTCAGTTTAGAAAGTCCTTCATTTAAGAAGCTTTCCAAGTGATGTTGTCCAATATATTATCTGTACCAAGTTATGATTACAGTAAATAGCAAGTTCTAGTTACAGCTGTCTTTTTTAGTTGCAGCRGATATTTTGGTATTTGGAAATTGCCCTCATCTGGTAATCTGCTTTCAGAGCAAAATTTAATTTCTATGGATGGATACATCAATTAAGGATTAAGTAGCATGTTTAGATTCTGGATCTGTGCTTTATATCTCCTACTGTAACAAAGACACAATTTTCTCTAGATTTTTCTGTTGTTCCCTTTCTAAAGCTGCCGAGCAATACTTTTTGTTTCATGTCATATTTGGCAGTATTTTTTTATTTCCCCATAAATTGATGTTGGACTGCAGCTTCTCAAACTTGCTATCAGAGAAATATATTTATATCTTGAAGAAAATCCATTCAGCTGTTTTTAATTCTTCAATGAGAAAAGAATGTGACTAAAGAGTAGTGATGTGTTAGAGATGTCCAGTTAAAGTAGAACCCTGTAAGATGCATTTTGACTGCATTTCTGAAAAGCTAATGTTAGTCAGGTCCATTTAGAGAGAKGTTTGTTCAGTGTTCATTCTCAGAAATGGTTTGTAAAATCCAGAATATTGATGCTGCAGTGCAGTAAATCAATTCTTTTTCTTGCCCCTCTAATATGTAATATGTCCGTTTAAGGTAGATAAAAAACAGCCCTCCATTGAGATTGTGTGAACCAAAGGCAGAATTGTCTGCAATTCTGGTAAAAAGTAGTTTATGTGGAAGCATGAGAAGTTTTTCCCAGAGTAGATCCCATGCCTGCTGCTGTTGAGGGTGTTTGAGGCTGTGCAGTGGAAGGTGTGTAGAAGTCTCTACCCACAGACGGTGTTGGGTGTGTGCAGCAGTCACACCACCCCTCGCTGTCTGTGACTCAATAGCAGCGGGCAAAACAACTCAGGATTCAGCACATTAGGGTTTGTTTCCTCCCAGAAGCTGTGTTTGCAGCTGGTTTCCTTATGCTTTTTAGTGACAAAAGCCTACATAAATCTGTAGTCAAAAATAACATTTAAATGTTTTACATTTTCTCTTAATAGTCTTTCCATGTTCTCTTTCGTTTCTCATGCTTTTACTGTCTAATGTTATTTTCATCTCTAGTTGCAATAATTTGTTGTTGAAGGATTAGCAGAGRGAAAAAATTCAAGACAAAAGTGGCATGGATTATAAAATCTGTCTTAAAAACTCCATGATTGCTCCCAAATACTAAAAAAAAAGTGCTAATAAGAACATAAGACAACATCATTATTTTATTTTAATRGTTGATTTAACTTGTTTCTCTTTAGCTGATTATGTTGATGCACATGGTTTATGAAATGCTTTTCAAAGTAGGAGCTTGTATATCAGTATCAATTTCCAAAGAGTTAAGAAAGAGTTTATTATTGATAACAAAAAACAGGTGCCCAAATTAGACTTACTTCTGGTTAAGAATGAGAGGCTCTTGCCAGAGTAACCAGGAAAACGGTAAGGCTTCTTGCTTAACTATAACAATCCCAACTGAGAGCAAAAAYAAAGCTTAAATAATTGATAAAATTATGACAATATTAGAAATTGTAAGAAGGAAGTGGGAAAATTAGCAACCCACCAAAGGAAAAACATACCCTGGAAAATTAAAATAATAATAATTTATTTTTAAATGGCAGGACTGTTTTTAAACAAGAGTTTGTTTAGACCCAATAAAAAGAAAGTTCTTGATATTCTTAATAAAAAAAGACTTTCAGACTTTTGGTGATGTGAGTGGGTGGCTAAAATAGTTAAAAAAAATAGTTCCTGTATTTCACTGTCACATACTTTCAAATGTTTTAATAGCAGTTTGTCACTACTAAGTGTCAGTGAAGATAATCAACACAATATGTTCTTCAAGATTATTCTGACAGTTAATTCRTGACTAAATAAATTATTTAACGTGCAAAAAAGAAAGATCAGTTTTGGAGCTGGCACCCAATAAAATATTTAATCTGTGTTGTCATTTGTTTTTCTGACTGTTTTTTCCTTTTCTTTTTCTCTACTAAACAGGAATCTTTATGTCCTTGGATTGATTAGGAAAGTTATTTAGGCCATAATTCGTTTTMTTAGAACATCTTATTTTAACCCTTCTTTATAACGTCTCCAGTAATTTTATWGTCACTCTCTAGGAGGAATCAATAAAGCCTGAAACCTAACAGAGAAACAAATAATTAGAAGTTCAGTAAGTAGTTACAGTCTCTTCATGTTTTATTAYAGGAAGAGCAAGGCCAGTTCAGCTTCTGGAAAGACTAAACACCTTGAAATTTTAAATGTTAATTGTGTGAGTATGAATAAGAGCATTCAAAATTTTGATGATCATCACACTGAATAAAGAAACCYGACCATGATGTGGACAAATGCCCGCACAGTCACAAATTAAATTTAGACTATATATGTCCTTGATTTCACTAATTATTAGACCTCCTTTGCACATTTTACTGAGTTAATTAAATTGATTTTTAAACTAGMCAGTTTAAATCACCTTATACTGCTTTAGGGAGGCTTTTAAATGGACAGCTTTACTTGAATTATGTTGGATTCATCTCTCAGCAAGTTGCCAAGCTAAGTCAATACTTTATTTTGAAACAAAGAAATGTATATTTGYACTCACAAGTTTGTACTAGCTGAAKAATGATTCTAAGAATTTTTGTGGGGGTTTTGTGCAAGTTCAATTTCTCTATCTGCAGGTCACTTAATTTATTACTAAACAGATCTTTTTACTGCCCATATTCACAGTAACTCCAACAAAAACAYGGGTTCAGAGAAAATCTGTGTTTGAACAGCTGTCTTTAGAATTACAATGGAAAAATAAGACCAGCAATATTTATGCATTTCATAGAAACATTTCTACATTTCATTGAGGATGAAAAATGAAAATATTGCTTGAATGTTAGTGATAACAAGTTTACAGCTGTTATAGGRTGTACCCACAAAATGATAAACATGTCCAGTGACTTCGTATGGACTGTCTTTTGTAACAAAAATTGCTCCTGAAAAAGCAGGAGGAATGATACCATCTCTTTAACTAACTCTGTCCCACTGATTTTCAGAAAGGTTAAACAGGTAAACAGAAGAATTATTTTAGTGGAAGGTCATGACTGCCCACCTGAACCTCTATCAGAGACATGATGTTCAAAGTCAAGTAATTGTGTTTTAAGTGCTTTCTTTTATAGCCACGCATTTCTTGTTTTCATGCTTCTTTCCTAAAACCTTTCTGCTCTTTACCTTGTAATTCCATATGCCAAAGCACTGATTTGAAGCTAAAAGCTCAAATATATCATTTACTTACAAGTTTGTCTTAATCTTCCCAATACTTTAAGTTTACATWTYTGTGTGACAARTCWGTMAAAAAGTAAAAWGTTTGAGTAACTGAACAGRGGGGAARACAAATATTTTTACTTGCACATCTGTTCTTTAATAAACRAACAATTTTTCCTGTTCTGAATTGTAGGAAGAATGTGTTACCTTAAATATCAGCACTAATTTTTAGTACATGACTTTCCAGAAAATCTTTTTGTCGTAGGATTTTGACAAATTAAATGTTTTGACTTTAAATTAATTTAACTTTAAATTAATTGACTTTAAATTAATTTGTTTTGACTTTAAAAATAGATTTAAGTCTTGAAACTATTCTTGCTATATCAAAAAAAAAAGGAAAAAAAATCAACACCTTTATTACCCATAGAAGCCTTATAATTTAAAAAAAAACCCAAAAAAAAAAAAACCACAAAACCACAAACAACAAAAAAAAAGCCAATAAACAAAAACAAATCAGTTTTGTTATCTTTATTGTTTAGGTAAAACTGAAAAAGAAACAAACAAAAAAAACCAGCCTTTTTTTTTAACACTATAGAGCAAAGTAATTTTATAAAGACAATATTAGGTGGATGGACATCTGAGTATTAAACTGAAATATTTAATTTTGATAAAGTCTTGCCAAGTTCGATTTGCCAGTGTCTAAGACAAAAAATTAAGATTTAAATGAATGTATATATATATATATATATATATACACACCAAATACATGTATATCTGTATGTACATTATTTCATTCTCCTAACTTGCTCAGAACAAGTCCCAGATGGGAATGTTGTGACTCTACATAAATACATGTGTCTCAAACAAAAAACTGGAAGTAAAAGCCATTGAATTCGAAAAACCAAATGGCTAAGTAATGGTGGAGGGTGAAAGAACCATGTATTTCATCTTCATGAGAAGGGGCAGACAGAGGAATGAGATGAACATTGCAATGTCTGTAGGAGAGACAGCCTGGTGCAAAAAAATCTCTAGTGATCTGCAGATTTTCTTAATTTATTCTCAATGATTTTAAACTATTCTATATAGATCAAGCTGTAAAAGATGTCACATCAGACACATTTATTGTGACACTACATTGTAAATATGATTGATTTCTCCAAATGTTACATTTTCTTTGTGAAAGGCAAAAAAAAAAAACAGAGCTAAAAAACAGTGAGGTAACAAATAAWACATTAAATTTCTGGTATATTGTATGCAAATAGGCAAGGGCAAAGATTGGCCTGTRGAGGCCAACAAACAAGGACAGCTGGGGGTAAGGCACACTGCAGCAGTGTGTATAGGAAAAGGAGACACAGCAGATTTATTTTTGGGTTTGTAGCATCTTGTAATATTTAATCTGCTTGTGCTATGAAAACAGAAAATACTTGGGGGCAGAATGTCATGATCTGACTTGAATCGTTCATCTCAGTCATTGATAGTCACATAAAATTTACATTGTGAGAGAACAGCTGAGGAAATTGGTAAATTAAAATAAATAAAAAAAAAAGAATGAAATTGAGCCAGCTAGTTCAAATCTGAAGTTTGTGACTAAGAAAAGGCACCTTGGCTCTTCTCTGGCCCTTAGATTGCTTCTCCTTCACAATGTACCCCTTCACCAAATTCAGATAATAAATTTGTTTTGTTTTCCTTATTCCCCACCTCCTCTGCAACATCGAAAATGATCTTCCCTAAAACTGTGGAACTTTGATATATTTAGCAAATCCTCAAATYGCTAGGAAGAGGGTGAGATTCCTTTCCTATCTTCCCCATATAGAATAATAATCAGACTAAATTTTGTGACATAAAGTGGATGGGAATGAAGGAATATCCATGTTCTGAATTCTCAAGGAGAAATCAGTCTCTTAATTCATCAGCTGCTGTCCCCTCTTGCTGTATAAACTTATCCAACTTCCCTTCACCCCAATTTGTGTGGGAACAAGAAATTTGGTGAGGACATGAGTGATTTTATTTAATGGATTCATTACATCATAATTTATTTCCTCACAATATTAGTGTGCTATGTCTTTTCTGAAGGTCGTGGATTTTCTATGGCTCAGGAAATATTTTCCAGCCTACATCTTATGAAAATAAACTTGAAACAGATTATAATATCCACTTGCATCTGTAATATTTAAACAAATTTTCTTTTTATGTCTCCACAACCATTATAAGCACTTTGAAAGACTGTAGCCCAGTTTGATTTTTAWATTTCTATGTCCTTAGTGAATAAATTGTCAGAAGAGATGCACACACAGAATCACAAAGTTGAAACTGAAATTAGTTTTAGTTGTTCTTCTACAAGTTAATCTTTCTGAAMTACTAACAAGGTGTAAAAGCAGATATGGTAAAACTAGGGCAATATTTTCAAATTAGAGATTTTTCCACTAGATACATTAGGAGTCTTCTTTACTGAAAATTTTAAATAGTGATATAAATAAGATGTTTCCCACCCATTTGGTTAGTATTCTGTCATGTGTTTTCTGGATTTTCTTTGGCTGGGAGATTGTATTTTATTATATAACTTCAGTGCTGAAGTGAAGGGTCTATAATTAGAAACTTTGTCCTTTAATTTACTGGAATTAGGCCAGGCTAGCACATTACTCTTTTCCTGTATAATTATCTATGAAAGTTTATCAAATTTCTAAAGTACWTTTGTCCTTGATTAAGTTTTGTTAAATTTATTAAATTAGTTTAACTTAAAATCTGATTAATTAATGTAATAACTATATTTTATTAATCAATGCACTGATAAATTTAATTACTATAAAGATTTATCCTATAGTAGGTTACTGTATGCAGTCAAGGAGTCATATAAATAGAAACAGAAATAATACAATATTATAATAATAATAGAATAAAATACAAAATAATAAATAGAAATAGAAACAGYGCAAATAWTACRCTACTTACACTTAAAAATGATATTYAAAACACAGACAATACCTGTCTCTCCATTTTCAGTACTAATCTACATAATCATATTTAATGACATCCTCATTCTTCTATTTTGAATAATCGTAAAGTATTCTGACATAATGTGGACAGTGAAAAGAAGTGAGCCTGCTGGGGGTTATTTTCTCTTTCTAATTGCTCAGATATTTTTGTGATGGGACCTGTCACAGTAGTAAGTTGCACATACAGATCACGTTAATTTTTAAGGATAAACTATTGTAAATAGAGTCTAAGGAAACACTCAAGATAAGAAGAATAGAAAGTATAATGGCAAATTTTAAAAAAAGGCATTATCAGACTAATCTTGAGTGCTTATTTTATGTAACTTTGTGTCCTTTTGCACCTTCTCTTTCTTTGCTGCTGTGCATGAAACCTGTAGGGAAGAGCAGGACGAYGATAAGGCATCCTGAGACAGCATTYATTTTCAGATAYAAGTGGCACTCTGTCCATTAGATATCCTGCTATTCTCTTTGGCAGCAGGGATTAGAAATTGAATTGTAAAACACTCGCTATTCCAACTAATTATCAAGGAGGGAGGAGAAGCATACCTACAATTCCTACCTCAATTCCTCCTTGGTTCCCTTATAACCACTAATCAGGGCTGTGCCAAGGGATTCCTGTCTCTTGGCTGAACTTTTAATAAAGGCAGGCATCATTCCACATGTCTTCCAGAAGCACAAAAAAAAATAGTCCTAAGTAGGTGCAGTGATGGGCCTGACACTTCACTCCCTGTCAAACAAGTGACTAAAAACTCTATCCTGACAGAGCCTTCTCTTGGTAATTATTAGGATTTGTCAGCACTTGTCCAGCATGCACCAGTAGCCTCAGGCTTGTATTTTTGCATGATGCACTGGCAGAATTTCAGCACACTAACAGTAAAAAGTGTGTAGTTTCTTGGCTGTATTTCACTGCATCTTGCTGAATTGCTGTTCTTAGATTGTGTTTCATTGACAATATGAATTTACCAAAATGAAGTGTCCTGTACAGCAAGGAAAGTGGCACACTGTAAACTTGCAGCTGTGCATAGTTTGTTTTCTTGCTTGTAAATTCTAAATTCTCTTCCTTCATACATGGCAATAAAGAAAAAAATTAAAAATAAATTGTCATCTGTCAGTGAGCACAACCTATAGGCAGTTGGAACTCAGTGGCTAAAGAAAAAGGACAAGGTTTTTTTGCAAGACAAGTTCTGATAGAACCAAAGAAACTTGAGATCAATGGAAATAAGTTCTGTCAACACAAGCAATGACACTGCTATTTGGGACCCAGTGAGAGCCTCATGGCTTCTTTTAGTTATGAGGATGTTCTTTCCCCAGAAAAAGCTTTTAAGAAGTAATTTCAGAATCTATAAGGATTATTTCAGAATTATTTCGGAAATAAAAGACCAAAAATTAAAAAGAAGCTCAAGAGATATCCTCCCACATCTCTTGACAGAACTCTGACCACTTCTTGAAATAATTAGGGAAATATTGGTAYTCTGTAAGGAGTGCTGAAGCAGTTCATCTTCATGGCAGTAAACTCCATTTTAGCATACCAACAATGCAAAATTATACTAAAACACTTCATCCACTGAACATAGAATGTAGGGAAAAAGATGGGAAATAACTTGATCGCTGACGACTTTCATGCAAAACAGATAGTGCCAGTTTATGCAAAATTAATGCTACGCTGAAAGTGTTGTGTGGGCAGGATAGTTAACTAGAAATATGCTCCAGTTTGGGCTGCATTATATTTGTGTACAAATATTGAATAGCTCAGACATCTGATACTTTTTAGGTAGTACTCTCTGGCTGGAGCCTCTGGGCCCGATTCTGAACTGGTATGTGTGAC
>NW_026623366.1:159099-166411 GCF_030028575.1 Malurus melanocephalus
AAAGATCAGGAAAATAATCCCCACAGAAAATAATGAAAGCAAGAGTTACATGGAGAGGACTATTTAAAGGGAGCCAGAMAGGAKGTATGCCYTCATGCTTTATCACTAATGCTGCARAAGRTTTTACATTATGGTATCCTSGGCTTCAAATTAAATGTCAAATTCAATTTGCCACCGAAAACATGAAGTGTGTGACTGCCCTTAGAGGGGTAACCTGGCAGCACAATTTTGTAATTGGTGTCTGCCCTAATGCTGAGTTAAAGTACAAGAAGAAATGTTACTTGACTGCAGTCATATCGTACTATTTAAAAATAAACAATGCTCCTCTAGAWAGGCTAAAATGCATTTGGTTGAAATTTGAGCCCTTAGTAAAGTTTGCTGRCTTTATTTAAACTCTGTAAAAATAATATTAAATACCATATGATAACAGATAGAAACTTCCCTGATGGGATCATGCCAGCAGTTACGTCTTTATGTCTCTGACATTTAGCTCRTAATAAAATGAGATTTGTGAAAGAAAATGAAGAGGTGCTTATTCCACTTAGAGTACTYTTTTTTTTCTTTCTATTCAGACAAGCTTGTGTTTTAATAATGAGATTTCTAATCCACTTTAATATCCTATCATTATATCTTAGCGAGTTATCTGCCATATAAGTAATAATAATAACGTATGTTTAAATTTAAAAATGCATCCTTAAGCATCTAGACACTTTTAGTACTGGTTGTAATTAGAAACTTAAGAAACATGTGCAATTAAATATTCTCATAAAAAAAAAAAGATACATTTCTGTAGCACCAGTCAATTTGTTGCATCATTAATATTTTTCATTATGCCAGTTAAAAAATGCCTTGCAGTGTTCCAAATAGAAAATTGGTAAGAAMAAAATTATTAACATTTAAGCCACCACAATCTTACAGAACAACAACAACAACAACAGTTGTGTGTTGTGAGTGTTTTATGTATCTTCTCCTAAATAATTTTGGTTTCACAGATGTGTTTTCAAATTCTTCATCTTTATCTGTGGCTGTAACAACTAAGTTCCAAAAACAATGTCTTTTGATTTTATATTCTTGAGATGTGGCAACTATTAATTGTAATGAGTTAATCTATTGCAACAATTTAAATTAAACAAATAGTATTTTTATTTATTTATTTTTACTTTTCTGAATAGTTTTAATTGAATTATATGTACAGTTTGAAAATACACTGTGTTTTTAAAATACACTTAGTGTTAAGGCTTGTTTCCCAGTGTCTAAAGTGATTTGTGTCCCTTAAGCCTAGGAAATATTAGCCTGCTTTGAATTGAAGATGTAATGGCAGTGTTAGGTTTATGGTTGGATTCAATGACCTTGAAGGCCTTCTCATTGAATCACAGAGTCATAGAAAGGTTTGGTTTGGAAGGGATCTATTTCCCTTCCTATTTCCAACCCCCTGCCATGAGCTGGGACACCTTCTACTTGGCTACAGTCAAGGGACACCTTTTACTTGGTTACTCACAGTCCCATCCAAACTGGCTTTGAACATTTCCAGGGATGGAGCATCCACACTTCTCTGGAAACCAAAACGATTTCCAGCCTAAATTTTCTGTGATTCTATGATTCTAAGCTTAGATGGAACTTCTCATACAGCTATTAACTCAGAACTCACTAACAAGATGTTAAGGGTTTTTTTTTTAATAGAACTGTCATGTTTCAAATTTGTGGACTGGCCTTGAGGCAGCCTTGTACCACATATGCACTGACAGATCGTTCACACACACTCATTTTGCACACAAATCCCTCTTTGTGTCGCCCATCCACTCAGCCTCTTGCACTCAGTTCATGTAGCCTATATCCTTTTCAGATGTGTCCTTCTGACAGGCTGGGAGCATCACATTAAGTCCACAGGAAGGAAGCAAACAGGATATTGAAGGATCTTACCTCTCCTTAAGACATCTTTGGGATCCTGTCCTGCACCTTCCTTATAAAGTGCATAGGATCTCACATCTYAGGCACAGAAAATTTTCTGAGCCTTTTCATGCATAGTGTTGAACACCCTGGTGCAAAA
The DNA here is from genome assembly GCF_030028575.1 of Malurus melanocephalus. NCBI lineage: Eukaryota > Metazoa > Chordata > Aves > Passeriformes > Maluridae > Malurus > Malurus melanocephalus. The sequence continues at coordinate 161,147 of NW_026623366.1, forward strand.
TGTACTGTGTTTTGCCAGAGCTGGTTTGTCTGGAAGTGAGCACAGAAATGAGTTGAATTTACAAGTCCACRGAGAAGTTGTGGCTGCTGCTTTGGAGCAGGACACAATCTGCAGGGGTTTATATCCATGTAGAGATGAGTGGAGATCCTGGTGTGTCTTATTAAAATCTATAACATAATTAGTCTGGCAGTTGCATCAAGTGGAAGGTTTAAGCTATGCCTGTTTATGCTGGCTGATGTTCCAGATGCAAGTGGAAGTCAGGGGTATTTATTTAACTGCAGTCACCTTCCCTCTTGGCTGTAGCTGCTGCTGCAGAAGAGAGGCCAAGATGAGCTGCTCCTTAGATAGTAGAGGTAAATCTACCAAGTGCAGCTGAGGGACAGAATAACAGCAGCATCTTGCTGGTCCTGTCATTGTCCTTAATCCCTCTGCTTGGCAGAGAAAAGACCATTCCCAGATGAGATTACACTGACATATATTATGATCATCAGAGGAATCTGGAAATAAACAAGTAGGCCTAAAAAAAAGTATCATAAGAATATGCAAATAAGTCCAATACAGAGTGCAAATTGAGAGCAGCTCACTAACAAGACCCACAATTCTGTAGCTGTTTCTCCCTGAAACTTCTCGAGTTCTCTGAGATTTCTGTTATAGTTATTACTAAGTGCTTAAATATATTTCCCAAATAATTAGAGCAAAATACCAAGAAATGACCTTCACATATGAAGGGKAATTTTATTGTGAWACTGCTGAGAYCAGRAGTTAAATGACCAGYTCYGTTTGTCCCATGCAGKTGAAACTTCCATACACACTTGAGARAAAACAAGTGAAGACTGCTGTCACACCAGCTTTAGCCATCTGAAAGTTAATTGAATAATTTAGGATAGCTGTCTAGGCTTCTGCTGCAATCAGGTTTCCATCAGTGTTAGCAAAAAGAATGGGGTTGTTCATCTCACTTCAAAATAGCTGTCAAAAATGCTTTGAATTAATTTTCCTTCAGGTTTTCTATTCCTCTTAATTTACTAACAAGAGAGCTGATATACTTCATTTCCAAAATGTCAAATTATATGTAATTTCCTTCTTTATTATTTTTTTCCCTGTTCTTTTTTTCCTTGTTTCTTTTTTTTTCCCAATTTAATAATATTGGCAGAACTAAAGACAAATAAAATTGAAGAGTGCATGATGGCAGCTTGTGAGACTTTAAGAAATGACTATTCATAAAGTTCATACAAGAAATCGAACTGTAATACTTGGGAGMAAATCTTTGTTATTAGTTATTATTCCAGTCCAGGTGTTAAGAAATCAGAAAATCATGCTGCTAAGTGAATCTGTGTTGCATTCGCAATCCTAAGTGAGAGAGCAAGGCTTTTTAAACTTCTTCATCCCTAGCAGCTGCTTGTTCTCTGAAATGTGARCTGAATTTTAGAAGCTGTCAGTTTGATTGGCAAATAGATGGGAAAAAACCCCAACAGAACTAATTCCACTCCTTTCCTTCTCAGAAGAGCTCTTTCAACAGGTATTTTATTCACCAGAGAGCAGAACCATGCCTTGTAGTGAAAGCAGTATTTTGAAGCTGCCTCAATGCCTGCAAGGGGCAGGACTCCAAGGTTTTACCATTTCTCAGCACTCATTACGTCAAGGTATATCCTGAGTCACTTGACTGCCTGAGCAGTACTCCAGTTTTTTTCAAGCTTTATTCAAGTGAATGCTGTCAAACAGCAGCATCTCACTTTTGCTGGTTTAGAGAAGCTGAGAATTCTTTCTGCTATCTTTACCTGAGCACACAATGACATTTTATGTCTGATTTGCAGTAAGAATGCTAAAYAGTTCCTGTAGCAAATAACATTGAATAATCCCTCCAATAATTCAGCATAAACCAGTCTTCTTGGTCAAGCGATTTTGTAAATCTCCTCTAGACATATTAAATGGTTGATTTGGCTGAAAAACACAATGCAAATGCAATCAGCTGGCTGAAAATTTGGAAAGGGAGACATTCTGCATCTTATATACAAACMCTCTATTTTAAATATGTATGTGAAAATATATTCAAATACTAGAAAATAATCAATATTTAATACAATATTAATACAATATTAACATTTAATTCTATGGGTATTGGGCAAAGCTTTCCAAGCAAGTTTGATTCATTTGAATAATTCAGAATCACTTGGACTCATAAGCATTTTSAGATACTTATTCAGCTCTAAAAATCAAATATTTTGGTTTGCTTTTAGAGTGGTAGTTCAGATGTTCATTCACCAGTATAGAAATTGTGACTGATCATTATTTCAGAAAGCATCAATTTGATTATTTTGTAGAGTAACATTCTATGCTTCTTCCCAGAACTTGACTAGTGTATTTGAAACATTAGTATCATGAATAAAAAAGGGGGAAAAAAACCCAACAAAAACCAAACCAAAAACAAACAAACAAACAAAAACAAACAAACAAAAAAACCTTATAAATAATTAATTTAGATATTGAAAATCCTGGTTGCTCACCAGAAGGAATGTGACAAGGAGAGGTTCCACTGCAGAATAAACTTTTAATAGCAGTAAACTGATTGTTCATAAAAAAAACTCTGAAATTGTTTTATTTAGCAGCTAAAGCTTGTCCTTATTAAATTTCTTTACACTAGTTGGACCAATTATTAAAAATTGAAAATAAATTCTCTTCCCTTGGGGTGATAATCATTCCTACAAGATGCCTTGCTGTTTATATTAGCTTAATATAATTTCACTTTCATTTGTCCTATAACAAATTTCACTGACATGTCATTGTAAAAATGTCTGTGGTATGAATTTTATCAAACATTAACTTCATATGTTTTTATTAAATTTAAACCATTTTATAAATAGTAATGTCAAAAATACTTCCGACTGAACAAATTAATTCTCTATTGAAAGCAAGCAGGGACATGGACTGGGTCAAGGTTACTTATATTCTGTATCACCAGTGTCTGTAACAATCATGTTCTAATAGTTAGGTTTATATGTAAATATTCATTAGGGAGATATCTACAGACAAGCTATTTTTACAAATTTCCAGCCAAGCTACTTTCTYTGTTCATTATGAACTCAGTAATGTCTGAGACTGGTTTTCTGAAGGCTCTGACTCTGCATGGACTGAGCAGTTCAGGTCTGACACTTATGGGAGCAAGGAAGACAGACTGAATTGCTGTCTGCAGCAATTCCATTCCTGTCTTCCAAGCTCTGTCTGCAGCTGAGGTTGTGCAGGGAGGCAGAGAAAATTCCATGTTGTTTAGAAGGCTTTAAAGTGTAGAAGTATTTTAAACTGGATCTTCAGTTGGACCTCTGTCTTCTGCCAAAACTATAACACCTCTGTCTTCTGCCAAAACTATAACAACCCTTTTATAGAAAGCCTCATGAGTGATGCACAGTTTGTTGTATTTACTGATCTCATAGGTTTGCCTCCTTAAGCAAGGAATACTGTTAGAAGCTTCACTACACTTTATGCCAAAATCCTCCCATTTACTAAATGTGAAAAAAAAAAAAAAAAAAAAAAAAAAAAAAAAAAAAAAAAAAAAAAAAAAAAAAAAAAAAAAAACAAACAAAAAAAAAAAGCATATTTGTTCTTCAGAGCACATGCTATTCTTTTTCATTCTCTTTGGATGTATGAGTGGAAATGGCTTAATTTCTAATTCTTTTCAATTCCTGCTCTTCTGTCTAGAACATCAGAACTGCTTATCGCTGATGTTAGTTCTTCATTACCTGTGAGCATGTTCCTTTTTTGAAAAGAAAAAGAAAATGAAATAAATWGAGCTTTCATCTAAGAAATATTGATATAGGAATAAATATTACGGAGAAAATTTTATTTTTTGTGACAAGTCAGATCCGTTACTCTGAACAGTATAYTCATTGTAGAGAGAAAGACTTGTTACACTGCTTTAGAGATGATGTGGATTTAAGCAATCATCCCTTTCATGTTGCTACAGATAAATGGATAAATATGTATGTGATGAAAAGGGGAAATTAGGTAGTGATAATAGAAGAAAGCACTTTGATATCAGCATCATGGTATCTATGCTAAAGGCATTGTTTTATAAGTATTTTAATTTTAAAAAAGAACARATCCTTGCAGTTTCATTTAAATTTATAATAAGTGCCAGAAAACAAACATTAATGATAGTAGATGGTATTAATAYCTTTAGAAAGACCCTGATTTTACTGGATCAGGTTCAAGCCTCTTGCACATTAGTGTCCACAATATTGAATMAGTACYCATGCTCTCAGTATTCACAAATTCTACTAGGAGTCAGAACCATGAAAAAATATCTATCCTGTCACTACCAGCCAAGGAAATTCATTAAAACATGCTGAATGGTGAGGCCTTTAATAAGTTTTCTACAATTAGCACACAAGATTAAAACAAATTGCAAAAGTAATTTGGCAGAAGTCCTGGGGAAAACAAAGGGCCTTGGATAGTACCATGTGGAATTTGAAAACTGCATTTTCTAATTTTTTATGCAGAAAAAGTTAGATAAATGGCTTGCTGCACATTATATAAAATCTGTGTTTTAGTTCACCGTTTTATGCAAACTGCCTACAGGCAAAATTCATATCCTTGTTATTAAGAAAAAAATTAGTGAAACTGTGTATATTGTAAAGARACCAGAATAAGAACAGGACAGGGTCAAAAAAACAAGAAATAGTAGCTAGTCATATTTATAATAAAAATTTGACTGTAGAGCTTTGTAAATTCATGCTGTTATGCAAAATATATCTGTAAAAATTATATTCTGGACAATTTCATTTTCTTTTCTTGCACTGAGTTACCAGTGAAGCCAAGGAACTGTTCCAAACAAGCCAGTTGGATTTTTGTGAGGTCCACATTTATAACTGGGGGAAAGAATAGATACTTTTTAGCTGAAATGATTTTAAAGTCCTTTTAAGTAGCATCTTCATCTGTGTTCCTTCACATTATTAACTTATTGTGAATTCTGATTTACAGTCATAAGATTAAAATGTAAATGATTTTATTTTTTAAAGTATTGCTCATTCTGGGATAGTCAGGGGTGGGGSAAAAAAACAAAATAAACCAGAAAATTTACAACATTTTCAAACCAAGAACAACTGAATACTGCTGTTACATATACCCTTAAACTACTTTTAGAATAAGCCCATTTTAAGTGAGAGATTTTTCTTACATGTTTTAAGAGAATATTCATTCTTTTTTTTTTTTTTTTCAGCAATAACGGCCTTTCCTTTGTTTTTGATGAGCCTGTGAATATTAAGGAACATGCTT
>NW_026623366.1:166435-170910 GCF_030028575.1 Malurus melanocephalus
TTTTTTTTTTTTCTTTAGTAAGAAACAAGATGCTCCTCTTAATGGATTTAGTGCAGCTTTGATCTTTTTGCTATAAGCATAAAGGCATTCTTCAATCACCCACTTGTGAAAGCTTACTCATCCAAAAGACGGATGACAACCACTGCTAGTAAAGCCAGGAGCATCCCTTCATTAGAGCTAGAGCAGAAATTGGACTATCTGCCTATATGCATTAAATACAGCATTTTCATCCGCTTGTTCATATTATCTTCTACAAAGCACCTTTGTCATTATCCCATATGCCATGTGGTAGCCCTGTCCATGCAATGTCCCTGTATTTGTCAGTCTGCATGAACTGCACTCTCCAATTCTTAGATGTCTGATAACCMCACTATGCTCCAAATACATTTCATTTCTCCATATGGCCAGTAAAGGGTTAACCAACTCCTTGAATAACCAAGAATATACAAAACATTAACAGAGGTGCAAAATCCTTTCATTAAGACAATAATCAGGATTTCTAAGTAGATTTTTAAAAAGCTATGAAGTGCTATATTTTGCCCTTGCCTGTTTTGCTAATAATCTTTCTACTGAGATAAGCCAACATATTGGTACAACAAATATCCAAATAGGAAGTTCAGTGTCCAACACTCATAACTTAAATCAGATTATCTCCCTGTCATTGTGTTCTGGTTTTACATTTTAATATACCTGCATAACAGATCTGAAGTATGTATTACATTGATACGTTCAGGTAACATAGATCACAGTTAAGGATTGTCACATAAAAGTTATTATAGTTATTTAAGTATGTGCTCCTTATCTGGCACAACTTGTAATAACTCTTGTCTTTAATGAGATATTCATTAGAAAAAAATTCTTTTTCACAGAAAGTTTAAAATCATGTTTCAGGATTTCTGAGAGTGTTTAAAATCATCATGTTTCAAGAATGCAAAGAGAAATGTGTAAAAGTCCATCTTTTATTTTGATATTTCAACTGTTCAGCTCCAGTTATTCATCCTGTTTCCATTTTTCCAATTGCAACTTTTATTATTATTATTTTACCAGTCTAATCTAGTTGGCACACTAATATCTCATAATAATAACAATAACAASAATAATCTCACACTGTAATGCTGGAAAATTTGGTATATTTTTCGCTGTTCATGCAACAGAAAAATCATCAAGTTAAAATAATTTCTATATTGCACTGTTACAAAAGTAGCTGAAAAGAAATGAAGAAAAGAAGACAAAGAAAAAATAATACAGTTGGGGCAGGGGGAGGAATCTCTGCTTTACTCTCTTTAACAGATATGGCCATAAGGGAAAAAATTAAATTTTAATGAAAATATTTATTTCTCAAAGGCCTGACCAGCAAAGAATGCTGAATGAGATAATTCACTAACCAAAGGAACACAGTGACTGAAAACCAGATTATCACTGAAGTGAAAAACGAAGGCAGAAGACATTAATAATTAATTGAGGAGATTTCCTGTGGAGGTTTAAAYGAGTTACAGGCTCTATGGAGAAAGTCACTTGTCTACCAGATTGTTGTGTTCTCTTTAAGGGGTGCCTTYATTGATGTGTACACCTGATATTTAGTTTCCCTGGTCTGAGCTACCTGAAAGGAAGCAAAAATCCTAAATGTGATTTTTTTTATCTGTGTTGAAAAGCCTATCTGCTGTTCTGTTTAAATGAAAGTTCACAAGCTACACCTTTATATTGTTGCAGAAATAACTACCAGCAACCTAAACAGATATTGTCATCTTGTGCTCACRCAATCTGTCTCTCTATATATGATGGAAAGACTGTCAAAACTGGTTACAACCAGAGAGGCTCAGAGAGCAGTTGAACCTACTCTTAAATTATGGCTCATATTTTTATTTTTGGCAAAGCTTTACCTGCACTCTCTTACTATGAGGGCTCCAACATACAGAATAGGACCTCCAAACCAGCAAATATGGCATGTGACTAAACTGTTTATAATCTGAAGGAGTCGTATTATCCCCAAAATRAGTTTGAAAGGGGAACAAAGGAAATTTTCCTTTATCTTATTATGATGTCACATGCTATTGCTCTTGTAGTTGTAGATCATAACCTGTACTGACTGAAGATTCCTTGGGCTCCAATAAAAGAATCTCAGTAACCTCCTGATGAGTTATGACTAATTAAATTATCTTTATGTTTGCAACTTTATGTTTTTCAAGTCAAAGACCAGAAGCACACTCATATCCATACGCAACAAGCTGAGTCTTCTCACATTTTGAACTGACTTTTCAGACATTTGAATGAAAAATCTGAGTTCCGATTTGGTAAAGTTGCTGACATTGTTACAGTGATAATAAAGGAGACAGTGATCAAAGATGAAGTGTGTCAAAATTTATGTTCCTGTCACGGAAGAAGTATGAAACACAAATCTGAGGAATAGTAGAAGMTGAGTATGAATAATATATTCTGCAAAAGTGTTGATTGTTTCAAACATATCGGTAGATTGAGTAAAGCTGAAGAAACTGGAATCTATTTCAATCCAGTTTGCAAGTAGTAAAAATGACTGGATTTTCCTAAAACATTTTTAAAATGCTTTACACTAAATATACTAACATATTGCTTTCAGGAAAAGAATCATAGCATGGTTAGAGTTGAAAGAGAAGTTTGGAGAGATCTACTTCAAACTTTCTTCCAAAGCAKATTCACCTGGAACAGGTTGCACAGGATTGTGTCCRGGAGGGTTTCGAATATTTCCAGGGGAGACTTTGCAACATCCCTGGGCAGCCTGTTCCAGTTCTCTGCCACCTGTCCCAGTCTTCCCTCATAAGAGAGATGCTTCAGTCCCATAATCATCTCCAAAACACTCAGCTGARCCCTCTTCAGTACTTCATTGTCTTWCCTGTASCGAGGACCCCAGAACTGGACACAGCACTCTGGGTGTGGCATCACCAGGGCTGAGTAGAGGGGCAGGATCACCTCCCTYSRSCTGCTGGAAAAGCTCTTCCTAATGCACCCCAGGATCCCACTGGCCTTCTTGGCCACAAGGTCACACTGCTGGCTCAGGGACAGCTTGCTGTCCACCAGGACCCCCRGGTCCTTCTCTGCAGAGCTGCTTTCCAGCASGTCAACCCCCAGTTTGTACTGGGGTTATTCCTCCCCAGGTGCAGACCTCTTCATTTGCTTTTGTTGACATTCAGAAGGYTCCTCTCTGCCCATCTCTCCAGTCTGTCAAGGCCCTTCTGAAGGGCTGCACAGCCCTCTTGRGTTATCAGCCACCCCTCCCAGTTGTGTATGATCAGCAAAATCACTGAGGGTTACATTCATCCAGGGTCACTGATTAAAGAGTTGAACAAGACTGGACTCAGCATCAATCACTGTGGAACACTCTGAGCTATAGGTGTCTAATTAGGCTGTGCACTCCTGGTCACAACATTCTGATCTCTGCTGTTCAACCAATTCTCAATCCACCTTGCTGTCCACTCTTCTAACCCACATTTCCACTTAGGCTTTTTGCAATACTTTATACAAAAAAATCAACACATTATTTTCAGGAAAATAAGAACACATGTAAAGCTATGTGCTTTAAATATGTTTGCTGTGAAAGATATGTGTCCTGTCTTCTAAGCTTGCTTTTTGGAAATTCAAAGCTTCAAGACACATACAGTTTTAGGGAAATATCCATATATATATATATATATATATATATATATGCACAGACCACTGCAGCAGACATTTGAGCTATTAACACAGTTAATTAGTGGAACAAGGTCCCTCTGAGTATCTGTCAGGATACTTGTTCCTGTGCCTACAAAGATCTTTGGAACTAGACTTTTAATTGTATTAGGACCAACTTTGTCTCTTGAATTGTTTGTTATATTATTGAGAGAGATATTTCTAATTTTCCTAACAGAGATCTGTCTTTGTCCCACTAGGCTAAGCTTTAATTAAGAAACGTCAACGTTGCTAACAACTGCGCAAAGAGGCACGGAAGGACCTTTGTGACCAATGATGTGGTTGTCATGGAAACTCTTGCTGTTTCTGTCACTCACTGGCTGTTTTTCAGGTAAATCAAAACAAAACCAAGAAAATTTTGCTTATCATTTAAAGGCTTTTAACTGCAAACCGAAGTAGGAAGATGTAAAAGCATGCTGGAGAAGAACAACATCATTATGAAAATTATTTGCCTGTGTGCCATGACCCACCTTTAAGGGAAAGAAGCAGTTAAGATTCAAAAATGGTCCTTGGTCAAAAAGAATGACAGAAGACAGAGGGTCTGAAAACAATCATAGAGTATAATCGGTAAATTATGCACTTGGCATGAAAATTGATATGTTAGTCCCTGACCTACTGTATAGGCACATGGCAGTGGGGTTTGGATGAAAGGGTATTGAAAAAGGGAAAAGAAAGTTTAAGCACATACCAGTAGGCCTTGGATAAGGGGCACAGTGGAAAGGAAAAGATAAATTAAAGGGATTCATTAAAAAGGGAGTGGTGGATTAAAAGAAATG
>NW_026623366.1:170952-177435 GCF_030028575.1 Malurus melanocephalus
AAAAGGGAAAAAGGAAAGGAAAAAAGGGATCACCACCCCTCACTCCAGTATTGATCCAGCTGATGGGGATGCCTATCCTGGCCTCAACACCAACCTGCTGAGGGGATGCCAATCCTGGTTTCAGTGTCAGCCCAGCTGATAAACAGGGATCTAGCTGCATTAGYCTGGCTGATGAGATGCCCAGGAGGCACTGCCTGGGCTTGGAGAATACCTTTTTGGGGCTACTCTATTCTGAAGACAAGTTTATCAATTTCTGTGCTAATTACTTATCATGCACAGTCCATTCTTTTAGGTCTTTCTGGAAATGGGTCTGAGGACTTCCAAAGCTTTTGGTGGTCCAAGACTCACTTTAGAGTCCATATTCACTTCCTGACAATCATTTCTGAGTTCTGCTGTACTGTGTTGAGTTTCTTTCTCACTGAAAAGCACTGCCCTGTCTCCACCTGGCCCCTCTTCTCCAGGCAAAATTTGTTCTTTTTCAGAGAGTGCTAGTACCAGTAGTCTTTGGTTATTACCAAACTTAAATGTCTGTTATTACTAAAAGTTCTTGCTTGGCTTCACAGCCTTCCCATTATTGGTGTTTGAGACTCATTARCCATTTATCTTCTGGGAACTGAGAGCTCAAAAGGGTCTTACTTTGGACCACTGTTTATAAGGTCATTAGAGAGTTGGCTTTAGTACTCATCAGCCCCTCATAATTGAGAGCTCAGAAAGGTCTTTCAGACCATTATTTATAAGGCTGCAAGGGAGAGGGTCTTAGTAATTTTCTATCCTGGATGCAATTCAAGTTGGTAACTTTCTTTGAARGCTCAGCAACAGAAATATTATTTAATTTGGGTTGTTCAGGCAAGAAAAATAAGTTTAGAAGGCTGCTCATTAAAAAACTGGTGCTCATTAGACAGCACTAGTTCCTGGGAATAGATGGTGTTTCTGACAAGGGAGAGGGGCTTAGGCAGGTGCAGTTCTTCAAGGCCAAGACCCAATGAGCATTTCTCAAACCAAAGTGTGACCTGAAGGTGGATGGGAATGTGACAGAAGTCAGCTCCTCTGGGCATCCACACTGAGTGGTGAAATTATAAAAGTTTAGATTAAGGTATTTACGAGTGCTGTTTTTGTGTTAAGATACAATTATTGCATCTGAACAGTTACTAAGCTATTGTTCTCCCAAATTCTTCAAAAACTTGCTGTTTTTTGTTGTCACAGGATGAAATTCAAAAGTCAGTGAAATAAAAAAGTTTGATTTTTAACAATAAAGTTATATTTGGCATAGGAATTTAACAATGGAAAGTGCCCATGGATGTCAATGTACATGCTTTGGATGCATACATGAAACAATCTGATCTAATGTGGTTTTCCTCATGTAGCCTCATTATCTTGTGTTATCTAAGTCCATTGATTTCGGACAGGAAAATTTTTGTTTTATATGTGCTGGATTGTCAGCCACATTGTAAAATTGTACTTTGGCGACTGTAGTAATAGTACCTTACAAACATCACCTCTTACAGTAATTTTAATTTTTTTGAAGTTTATATTTTTATTTCTACAAATTGCAAGAAATTTGATGCAAAATTCAGAACTATGTCAGAAATTTAAATATAGGATTTCTTCTTAAGAACAATTTATTTTACCTTGAAATCTTTGAGTTAAAAGTCAACATCTGGCAGGAGGTATTTATCTGTGAAATTAATGTACCTGAGCCTGAAGTTGGTTTCACGTAGMTAAAACCTCCTTACTCTCAACTGTTATTAAACAAAATACCTGTAGAGTTTGATAGTCATTCAGCACCATATTTAAAATTGACTATTCCTCTTATCTGCTAATTTGTTACTTGTATCTTGATGGTTTCTAAAGCATCTCTTTTYTTACATTTAATTCTGATTTGTGGTTTTTTTAAGGGTTTTTAAAGGTTTATTCCATATTACTGCAGGAGATTTAACTTCTGCAAGAAATAATTCTTGACTGCAGCGCTTGTTTTCACATGTTGAATATAATGTGATAACATACATTTTTGTCATGCACAAAAACCACTTTTTTAATTATTTCAAGTGAAATAATAGTTATCCATACTTAAATTTAATACTATATGAGCTAAAATTAACCAAATATAACAAAATTGGATTCAAAGTTATTAAAATAAGATCATCAGTGTAACTAGAAATTTACTGTCTCCATACCTATCATATTTGATTACATCGTCCTCCATTTGGAGATGCTTTAATATTACARCACTCATTAAAACATGTTTACAACTTCAAATAGTTCATTCCTACAACTGATGCAATTCAGAGTAGCCCAGTAAGTTTGATGTCTGAATACACGGTTCTTAATAAGAGTGATAGATATTGATGGTGCTCCACTAAGAAGAAATTAATTCCATTTCTATTCTTTTAGGCTGTGTTAAAATTCAGTACTTACTTATACATTAAATCATCATATCATGGGATCACTCTTAGCAGCAGGCAATGTTTGAAAGAGAGTACTGCACTGTTGTATTGATTTTGCAGTAGTGAGGGAAAGAATCCAAGGGAAGAGATGATGTCTCCAATTGCATTGATCCAACTTTTGTATCATTTTTATCTTAAGACTGACTCTGTTATTTTGGGGTTTGCTAAAATGTGCATATAGGGAAATATACCTAAGCTATACGGAAAGTAATGTTTGAATGGACAACAAGCAATGTTATTTTCTGAACATAAGAGTGAGGAAGAAATTATGTCTCTTAGTCTAGTGTAAGGCAAAGCTCACAGTTATACACCTAAATTCTCAAAAACTTCATATTTATGAAATACTGGTAGTTAACAGATGAAAAGAAGGTCTTAAGATTGGTTCCTTCTTATATATAGAACTGAACTTCAAGCAATACTGGAGTTGAACTAAGCTGTTGTTTTTGACCTAGGGACTGCCTCACTACTGAACTGACAGTTGGGAAAAAAATGTGTTGATTTTGGAGGTTTTTTGGGGGGATTTTTTTTTCTTTTTAGTTTCTTCTTCCTATGAAGGTTTCCTGTAGAGAAAGACATCACCCTGCAAGAAAACAGCTTACCATGGGGGAAACTGTAGATCTGGAACTCAGAGTAACTTTTAAAATCTGATTTGATTACAATAATATCCAAAGTACAGAGATGCTCAGTTTAAAATTTAATCCAGGTTAATCAGAATTTAGTCTGGGTGTATATTCCCAGGGTTTTATTGCCTCAGTTCCCCACAATCCCTTCACAGTCTGCTATTATATGTATAACAAAGGCTTGGTTCACTCTAGGAAGAGCTAAACAGGGAACATTTTTCTTGTCTAGACTTGCCAAAGTTTTCTTGCCCTGATTTCTCAGAGAAGTTGAAAATTCATATTGCTGAAAGACCTTGCTTTAAAACAGCACCTCCTGACCTTGCCATGAGACCAATAGATATGTCTATTTGAGTTTCAGAAAGGCAAGTAATTTTGTAACAAAAAAAAAAAAAAAAAAAAAAAAAAAATTACATCAGATTATCAGATCATGATTTTTAGAGAAATTAAGACTGGGTTTTATTCATAGATGTAACACTTGCTTGCTTGAGAATAAGGCTTCTGACTACTTTTAATAATTATTGCTGCCTTTTACAAGATGTTTCAGGTTTAAATATATGCTAAGGGTTGCATAATAGACTGAATGGTATTTATAGAGTTCTAATTCTGCTTTWATCTAACACATATTCTGTATGCCTTTTTGTTCCCCTGCCCATTTATCTACTTCTGTGTTATTACCTYCTGCATGTTAATCGGGTCAAAGTGAGCCTCATTTTCTCTGTAAGACCATATAATTCATGGCATCAATAAAATTATGGCTATAATGAAMGTAGCAAGGCTTCACAAGATAGAGGCAGTACCTCTGAGACCCGGCGGTCACYGCTCATAGCATCAAGTGGGTAAACATTTGTCCTTAAACCTCATCTYTATGCACCATTCATTTCTTTTCACATAAAATATTCTCACTACCAAGCAAARTCTGCCTAAATAGGTTTTTTCTGTATYCCTCAGTATGGTGCTCAGACTTAGAACYAACATGACTTTTCTGAACAGTTGTTTGCTAGAATAGAATATRAATGGAGACTTTCAAAAAATGTTCTTAAGTAAGAGAGCACATGTGGAACAAACACAAGTGTCCTGTCTGGTTTTGACCTACAGCTGGCAGCAACCTGAGGTGTCTCCTGCTCTTTAYGATGTCCATCCCTCTCCATCTGGCTACTTGGAGGCTTTTAGGAATTGTCTCTATTATTTGCATTTATCAGCTTCCAAAACACATCTCAAACCTGCTCAATATATAACTTTCAGAATTAGAGCAGCCATGGCCAGGATTGAAATTCATAGCCTGAGGGTCACAAATTCATTACCCAAACCAAATAAATATGCATACCACACTGAGTGCCAGGACTATTTCTCATTTTTATTCTTCCATTTTTTAGACAACGTCCTTCCCAGTTCAGTGGGCAGTATGTGAAATGTTGCTCCTCTGCCAAATGAGTGATGAACACACTAATGGCCATTGTTTATCATTCATTAGCTTATACAATTACCCACCACCCACCCCACAACTCCTGGCCCTTCACTGATGRCAGAGTAAGAAATAACATGCAACTTTGTCACTTTCATAGCTGAGCACAGAAGCCCAGAGACAGAGCTCTACATAAGTACTGTTTCCTGGGGACTTCCAAATGTTCCATGACACTTGAAACATACAGAAATTTGTAGGAATATTTGTAATAGGTTTGCTGGCAAAAGTAATTGATTCTATGAAGTCACTATCATTTTCCTTAAATGTGCTTCTAGATGATCATTTCTCATGATCAGAAGTAATAAAAAGAGTAATTAATGCTTATTCTTAACAAGCAGCTGTTTTCCCTTACATCCATTGCCAGGAATGTACAAGAAGTAGTTAGCCCATAATGCAGAATAATTTAGAGTTTGCAAGCAGCAGTAACAATATCACAAATTCATAAGTTATTAACTTCATTTCAAAAAGTCTTTAGAAATTAGCGTGTTTTTTAAGCATTCACCTGACCTTTTCTAATAGAAATGCATTAAAAAGGCAGCGAAACCTTGGAAATGATGACAAATTTAGCTTTGAAATGAGATACTAGTTTTCCAGTAATGAGGTTAAACCAATATTGGAACAGGTCTATTAGGAACTCTGGCACATATGACAATGCTTCAAGTTGGAAAGCAAAATTAAATAACTTTAAAAATTAAATATTTTATCAATTTTCTGATAGAAATTCTATGGAGGATGTAAGTGAATTTGTGTGTGTGCACACATGCACCTGTGTTGAAAGAGAGTAATATTKGGTTGCTTTCTAAATAATTTTGGGTTGCACTAATCCCTGTTTTGCCCCCACGTACTTTCCAACTTCTCTCTTTTGCGACTGAGAGCATGGCAAGCTCCCTACTGCTCGCTTTCCTAGAATTTGTCAGACGTTTATCCATGTGCTATCAAATTATCAGGCTACATGTGTTCAGGAATTTTTCTGTCTTTACTGTCCTACAACCACATGAGCAAAATTGAATAACAACTAAAATGTTGGTTCACGTCCAGCCCTATTCCAAGCAACAGCACCTAGTGCTTTTAACCCTAAGGAATACCAAGCTCAAACCTTCTGACAGAATCTAATTTACAGCTTGCCTCCTACCTATGGAAATATAATATAGTAGTAAGAAAAATCTAAAATTGCTGATCATTTTTTGCCCTAAATAGCTGAAGAAAATACCACAATGCATGTCAAGATGTTAGGGGGAAATAAACCAACAASAAGCAGAAATAACTGCAAGTGGGTTTTATACATTTATTTCTCACTTCTCAATTCCAACATTAAATAGCAAACATATTGCAAAAGTTCTCTGTRTCATAGAGACTTTCAGAGTTTACTTTTTTGGTTAAAAGTTCCAGTCAGAACTCTTCCAGTATTCAGACAGAATACTGTCAGTTGTCTATAGTGATTTCTTCTGTTTACATTTAACATGGTCAAATATACTTGATTACAGCATGATACTGAACCGATGAACCACAAACCACAAATCTGGGGTGAATGAAACTGCCTTGCTCTTTCAAATGCAGAAGATTTTTATAGATAATAACAGCACAAACAATAATTGCTACCATGGACYGAATAAAATAAGAGAATAAAATAYGGAAGTAATTGTTTAGCTTTTTGGGAAAAAGTCAGAATGTGTATAAAACACTTTCAGAAATGATCCAGGGAGCTAAACTTATTGCTGTGTTGGAATGAAAAGTCATGTACTTATTAAGGTTATAAACTTCCAGCAATGATATGATTTTCCTCCCAGAGCTAAAGTCCATTGCTACTCTATATAAGATAATTCCCCCTGTGTTAGAGGGTAACACATAAGACAGCCTKACTCCTTGTAAATATTCTCCTCTGCTCCTTAGGTGTTAACTAATTTTTTTCTTTCCGAATTTCCTGTTGGAGTAGTGATAGTAGGTTAAACTCAGAGCA
>NW_026623366.1:177446-203602 GCF_030028575.1 Malurus melanocephalus
AAAAAAAAAAAAAAAAAAAAAAAAAAAAAAAAAAAAAAAAAAAAAAAAAAAAAAAAAAAAAAAAGTGACTTTGTTAATTTGTTTAAATAAATCAGAATATTAATTTACAAAGCTCCTTTTTGGACCCACCCCGAAAAAGTTATTATCAACTCCTATGTTAGAAGCTGATAACTATTTTGGAAAATTACTAAATTATGTGAGAGTAAAATCTGTCTGTTTCTCCACATGGGGGCAAACATGATGATRTGGGGAGGTCACATATCTAAAAATGAATAAATACACTTCAAAGTTATGTGAGCTGATGAAAATAGGTAGATATGAGTGAACTTCTTCTGTTCCAGACTTAAAGATGCACTTGTCAGCTCTATACTGCCTTTGTTWAAATTGGTGCCAGCAGTTCAGTCACAGAAATTTCTTAACTGTACTGTAACTAAATCTCTCTCCCAAACTGAATGAAAATAAAGTGTGAAAAATAAATCTCTCTCCTGTCAGAAAGTAGGATATATGCACACACTGCTCCATGATAAGATGGTGGGAGGCAGTTTATTGAGCTCCACACAGCACTGAGACTGGTAACTGATTTGCTCAGTGGACTGCTTTGATAGGGAGGTTTTTCTCTATTAAGTGCAGTAGTGTGAAAATGTTGATAATATTGAAAAACATATCCTGCAATTTTGGCTTTTATTCAACATGTCTAGCTGTGCTATGTACTGAGACCACTTCAGTAGTGGTTTTAGTTTACTTCATTGGATTTATCATCCTTAATGTTAGGTATTCAAGTAGAAAGGCTTTTTCTAGGATTTTGTTAAATACTCCATCAGAGCTGGTTTTGATTGGAATTTTTCTGTGGTTGTGTGTTGTGGGAGTCAGGAGATTATGCAGTTTTTTAAYGCTTTTATCTTAGCATCACTACAGCTAATGCAGGTTGTGAGCTCAGTGGTTAAACTGCTCCTGTACCATTGATGTCCACTGGGCTGTGACCCTGGGGTGAGTGCTCCACAGCCTGAGTTTGCCCTTAATACGATGTGCAACTGTGAAAAGGGAGTGTTGCACTCATGGCACTATAGGTAGTGTCAATTTAGCTCAGTGCAAAGCCATAGGTGGTTTGCTATGGCTCACCACACAGCCATTAGGAGTATCATCTCTGCTCARCACAGAATTGCAAGTGATAGTATTTAAACTCTCTGTAGCACTGTGAGTGATAGTGCACTTATTTTGTTCAGGAAGAAATGTGAAGACAGGCATTCTGACTGAGCCATGATTTAAGTGAGTTAGGCAAAAAAAGAATATAATCTCATCATTTGCAAGAGGATGTGGCATCATTGAAATTTACTATTGATTTTAAAGTGATTAWAAAAGAACAATGGATCACAGAGTCAGCCATTTTAGAAGAAAAAGATGAGTAAGTCCATAAATATCTCCTGACAGTAACACCATTGTAACTCAGCAGTTCTGAATCCCTCTCTAGAGATGCTGCTTTTTTCTAAGCCCTGTGGAAACCACTCTTAAATGAGTTGCTTGCTATATATGATTCTCCAACTGGTTTCCACTTGTCATTGAAACTCTACCCTTTTCAAAAAGTTAAAAGTGAAAAATCTCTCAAAAATATTTTAGAATGCAAAACATATAATAATAAAATGTAGATGGCAAATATGCTGAAATGGTGGAGTACAGAAATGAATGCTTTTTGCCTCATAGCTATTTTTTTTGCTAAGATATTACAAAATGATGTTTGTGATGATCTGTTCTAAATCTACATATGTCACAAATGGGCAGAAGGTGAGGAAATCATTACATCTGCAGGAAAATAAACCCAACCTGATTTGATGACCTTGCCCACCAGGAGTTACATGAAACATTACAATTCTGCAGAGTTTGCACTTGTATCTATCATTTACTTTCTATAATATATGAGAATAATAAAATTTTATAAAGTAATTATAACTCAAAGTASCATATTTTTCTCTTGGCAGTATATTTTTTTCTTTGCTTAATTCTTATTTTTGATGACCATTTTATATAACATTTTCAAAAGTATAGAATTTGTATTTTCCATTTGCTGAACTGTTATTAAAACTTCTTAACAGTGTCTGATGTATCACTTTAATGAGTTTAACATTCATAACTGTGGAAAAGAGATCATAAATAATGAACAAATTGAGCAACTTGAACGGAAATGGACATAGTGAAATGTGCAAGAAACCAATGCAGATTTTTCTTTAATTTACCACTGGTTTGACCCATTGAGTGAAATGTGGCCTAGCGCTGGATTTAGTGAGTTTTCCATATAATTTAGTTGGTATAACTCCTGATAAAGATAGTATACAATTGGATTATCTTATGTAACAGGAGACAGGGCAAGAGTGCCAAGCAAACAAAATATGTAAAGCTGTGTGTACTTRTAGACTTTTGTTTTAGTTTGATGTTTGCTTCATAATTGTTTCAGATTAAAGAGCTTTTAAACTGCACCTTTAAGGATGTCAAAAGAAATGTCATATCTTGGGTTAAGAAAGATGTCTTATGTGTGGTCCTTTGGATTTCAAAATTTCCCATTAGGTTAGATTTAGAAATGAAAAAATTAGTTTGTTAAAAACCAGAAGAAAATAAAAGGAAGTTCCTCTAAAACTCTCTTGGTCTTATTTTTTTCTGTTCAGTATGATCTTAAACAATGTCCATAATTTATACCGTATTCTGTGGCAGGTAGGGCTGTAAGTTTGCACATCTCCCAACTTGCACAGTTAATGTGTGTTTTAGTGCAGTCTGACAGTATAGTAGGCATACCAGACTATTTTAAGAAAAATTAAGTCAGAGATCTAAACCAAAAATTTAGTCTGTTATTTGTGCATGATATATGGAAAAAAAAATCACTTGATTCAATATCTTTTCCAAGGAACCCACAAGGTTTCTTTTTTACTTTTATGTTTCTTTTGGTCAGTTGACTTTATATTTGTTGGTAAGGTTTTTAAATACCTGTGATAAAAATTTTTATGACAAGCTAAATACTTTTACAATTATTAAATTAATTATTTTTTGATGTAAGACCTAAGAAAGTAATGATTTAAAATATTTCTAATTCTTGACAATACTTATAAAGGGGAAATTATGGAATTTCTACTTTGATAAGGTGTATTTTGTCATAAATTATAGAGTTCTGTAATGAACTTTTCCTAATTAACCTCATTTTAACATTACTCATGTCAATGAAAAAGTTCATTTTAAAATACTATGAATGTTTGAATAGAGTGAAAGCATATGCCTTTCTAGAAAACTTCTCATTTACAACCTGAATCTTCCTGGAACATTTTTATTATGTCTGTTATTGTGAACTGTTATRTAAATTTCTTTTTTCCCTGTTTCACTTGCGTACTTCCATAATTTTTCCTTCTACAAAAGCTGGTACAAAACCAGAAGTCCCATATTATTTCATTMCACTGTGTAAACAGTGCTGAATAATATTCCAAGAAGCTCAAAATTCCTAAAATATTTGGAGGTATCAAATAGAGATATTGTATGTCTGTATAAATAATATAAAGATTTCAGTGATTTATCAGACTGGCTCAAGGGAGAAGAGTCTTACTAAAGACAGAATTAATCACAGTGGTTTTGGTATTTTTTTGATGTTTAAGAAATGAGAAACTGTAAAATAAAAAAACCCAGCTCTAGTCCCAGCATGCTTTAATGAAGGTTTTGTGGCATAAAATAAAAGTAAAGGATTAAAAATAGATCTATGTCTTGTTTCTAAATCCACAAAGAATATTAATATATCTGCAGAGAAATTCATCAAAACTGCTTTCCAGGGCTCTGATCACAATATTCTCATAATTAATTTCAAAGTCTAGCATTTGCTTAATTTGTCTAGGAGTAACCAGTCCAAAAAAAATATCAGTTGATGAGTTTCCTTCTGGCTGGGAGCCTTGAAGCTTGCCTTTGCTCTGGTTSCAAAAGCATACCTGCTTTTGTTGTCTGCCCAGGTTTCTGCTGTAAAAGGATTGCCAGGTCTTTAAGAGTCTGTGTTCTGGRAACTTCTTGGACATAATTGCAGAARTTCTTACWGTTGAACCCAGAGAATGTGCTTTATTCTTTGCAGAGATATTTTGTTAGTGTGGAAGTTGTTTAGTTCTTGTGTTCAGTGAGACATGATCACACCTGGCAGTGATACTACTAGTTTTCCTCTGTCCTAAATTTAAATTGCAAATGGGTAAATASTTAATTTTGCATTTAAGYTTTTATTATGAATTCCAAAAATCACACMCTCAGAAATGATTAATTCTCAAGGCCATACACTACCTAAGTAAACAAGACTCTCTGCTCTTGATGTAATAATAAAGCAATATTATAAGTCCAATTTTGCATTACAACATWTGATTATGCCAGCAGGAAAAGACTGCAATTAATTAGTTCACAATTAGACCCTCTTATTTATAACCTCAGCATATTAGATATTGATGGAATTAATAGATTACCAGCTTCATCTTAATAGTGTCAAGCAGGCCAAAATGCAAATAGAGATTGCTTTAATGGGATTTATTGATTTATGTGCATATGTTTTTTAATATTTTTTGTGCTTGACCTACACAATTGTTTTATATTTTATAAAAAAATAAAGAAAATGCAGTGACCCCCTAGTCATATTAGGTATTAGTTGCTTAAAAAAAAAGCTTTTCAACTGTGCAACTTTTAGAATTTGCAAGTAGAGCTGTTTCTGTACATCCCTCACATGCTGCACCCCATTCTCCTAACAGCAAGTCAATATTGCTTTAATTCTTGCTTCAAACTGAAAAAGTAAATTTCATGGACTGTATTGAATTATTATGTACTAAGAAGACTCAGAAAATGAGGCACTGTGCTGCTTAGACAACTTAGAGTTGTTGGTATAACCTATTTCAAGATATCTCTGTGTGCTTCTTAGGAAACAGTCAAATGTCACAGAATAATAAATGTCAGAAATGGTTTTATTTGGACTTCTAAAACAAGTTAGAGAATAATGACCTGTAGCTCCTGCAATTGATGTRCTAGTCAAATAAAGTGAGATAAGGCAATAACTGTCCTGGTCTCTGTATGCCCTAAACCAGGCCCAAAGAACATTCCTGTAATTAGCMAGTAGAGCCAGATGGGGATATTGTCCTCTGAGATAAGGTAGAGACAAAAGCATTCTTGTAGCAGCATGTATAGCAGCATGGCTTTGATCTTCAGCTTGCAAGGATATGAATTTCAGGTARCCCTCTTGCCCTTTAAAACAGAAAGAAAAGGAAAAAATGCGAAAAAAAAAATACCCCAAAAAACTGCTTGTTAAATAGATGTGGGTTCTTCAAGTCTTCATTATACTTTGGATGAGCTGATTAACTGCATAAAAATGGCTCACTCTCTTCTACTGGTGATAAAGTGAGTTTAGTCTCATGTGATTTGCAATTTACAGTGTTCTCTTTTTTTTTTTTTTTTTTTTTTTTCCAAGATTAAATTAAATCCATCTATCTTATACAAATGTACTAGTGTGGATTTCTCTTAGATTGATTTGAGCCAAATTGCTGGTCAAATTTAATTTCTGCTGCCTTTTCCTGAGTTTTTTTAAACTCTTAAGTAATTTGCTCTCCTGCTGCCCAACCCTGCCATCCCCTCCGTTGYCCCAGTTAGTAAGGGAGATTCACAAGTAAACCTTAAAACTCCAGGAATGAGTGATTTTTTTCCTGTTTATTTTGTCAGATCACACATCCAAATGGTTAAAATAAAATTTAGCACCCTGCTGTCTTAATATTAAACTTGCTGTCCTTAATGAAATTAAAACCATACAGTAWGACTGGAGAGTAAGTACTTTGGTGCTTGCCTTCATTCATAATAGATAAAAGTGTAAAAACCTAAATAGATATTGTGCAAAAGTAGATTTTTTCAAAACAGTAAGGAAATATTTAGAATAGTGAATTGTCAGGTAATCACTCAACTACAGAGCTCTAATAATCTCATCTGTGTGTATATAGATATATATATTCTGTTGAATAGATTACAATAAGATTTCACTAGTAAAAGAAGTTTCGCAGATAAATTGCAAAACTCTACCTCTGCTATGTTTAACTGTAGACAACCAACCAAATCAATCAATCTTCCAAAGAGAAACCCTATTCAGAAATCATTTTGGCATCTATAGGATTGGTTTGTACTTGCTTTTGAATTAAGATGAAAATTTGCTGAAATAYATGTTGCTTTGTAAACCTAGTATATTTGCTTTGCATGTCATCCTTCTATTTTAGAGTTTTGAAACTAAGTGAACATAATTTTTTTTCCTATACTAGGTGTTTAATTTAGGCACATTAAATTAGGAGTCTGTCCTCCAGGTATCATCAACAAAGATAAGAATAACACTCCTGAGAGATTATTTTAGGATACAGGCTGAAAGCTTTATTAATCATTCTCAGTAGTATTCTTACAATGCAGTRTAGTTCTTACAGTGTATATTCTTTCACATTTCTGCTTTCCATGGGTTCCACAGTCTTGCTCTATATAAAATCAGACATATAGAAGCTCAAAATCAGCCAATTTTTGCTATGAAAAATGAACTTTCTCCTGCAATGAAAGTATTAAAACCTTGAGAGCAGTTTTCCAAGTTTTCCCACCTATTTCAATACTTAAATTAATGCAGCTTTTGATATCTGGAAGTACTTAACAATGCATATTAAGTGCACTGATACTCCTATTTTATTTCACTGTCAAGCTTAGATAAATAGCATTCTCCTCAGCTGTCATTTCCTTTCTAGATGAAACAATGGAAATATTTCTCATGTTTAATTTGAAAYTAAGAAGAAAAAAGGAAGCAGAATAGAATTAGTTAAGCATATTTCTGTCAGACAKAGTTTAGATAATAGTTAACAAAATTTGAATTACTACTAACCTGTTGGAAATATTCTGCTTGAGAATATTTCTTTATGTTTACTCTTGGTACTTTCTTCCAAGTATTGTATCCACCTTCCTTTATTCAAGAATGATGAGGGTATTTACAGTGTTCTATGAGACTAGAAAACAAGATATCTCAAATTTCTGCAACCAGTTTCACAAGACTGTTTGGATAGATCAAGGATGGAAGTCACTATTCTTTGATAAGGGAGCAAATCACATTATCTTACACACATTATCTGTGTGTGTTACAACAGACACTGCCACTCCCACTGTTATTTCAGTTATTGGGAGTATTCGTGGAAAGCAGAATATGGGATGTTGGTAGATGTACAGTTCCAACTGCTGTTTCACCTTGTTTCCCAGGTTAATTTCTTCTTATCACTCAGGTAATTTTTGCATTCCTTTTCACATCATCTCTGTAAGTGTGAATTCGCAAAGTGAGAAGGACAACTGTGTGACAATGACAGAATTAACAAAAGCTGTCAAATGGTTTTATTTATGGGAATGGAGTCCTTCAAGTAGATTTTAGGAATTAACTGCAGAGCTTAAAAGCAAAAGCATACTCTTCCTTGATGCCTATATTATGATAAAATCCTGGAGTCATAGACTCATGGAAGGTTTGAGTTGGAACAGACCTTGAAGATCACCCCATTCCAACTCCCCTCCCATGGGCCCCCGACACCTCCCACTAAACCAGGGTGCTCAGGGCCCCACCCAGCTTGGCCTTGAACACTTCCAAGGATTGGACATCCACAGCCTCTCTGCCAGCCCTGGTGAGAATTAGTTAATCAGTACTGGAGCAGGTTAAGACAGTCAAGGCTTAAAAAAAAAAAAAAAAAAAWAAAAATCAGTGTAGGTACTATGGAGTTTACCAAGAAGCAGGAATAACAGTAGGATGCATGCTACAGACCTGTTTTCCTATGTTTTGTTCTTCCTTATGCATCAGGCCTTCTGCTTCCAGAAAACTCAGCAGATGTTGGGCATTAAGTTTGCTAGTTACAGCCTTTACTTCGCCAAGCAAAAATGT
The DNA here is from genome assembly GCF_030028575.1 of Malurus melanocephalus. Lineage (NCBI taxonomy): Eukaryota > Metazoa > Chordata > Aves > Passeriformes > Maluridae > Malurus > Malurus melanocephalus. The sequence continues at coordinate 185,359 of NW_026623366.1, forward strand.
AAAAACCTTTTTTCATTTTGTGAGTTGACCTTTACTTGCATGGTACATAAAGCACAGYAACATTTTACCATTTCCTTCTCTCCTTCTCACTTTCTTTCTGTCTTCTTTTTCATTCAGTTTCCTAACATCTCATTATTGCACAAAACATGCTCTWAAAACTGCTGTATTAACCATTACATCAGTCTACACATTTGACTTGTTACTTTAATGCTTGTAAAATACCTTGTACTGACAGTCAAGCAGAATAGTAAAAAGCTTAGTAATTCTGCAGACTAGGGCTTTGCACTTACGAATTTTCTAATGTATGCAGTGTTTTGTTTTTTTTTTTTTTTTTTCCCCCCCTGGCTTGCTTTGGGGTCTCTAAGTGCTTAGCTTGAGAAAGCAAAAAGAAATCATGTATGAATTTAGAAGTACTATTATGCAGAGTGCATTAACAGAAGTTTGCAACAGTTTGCTGTTTTGGAGAAAAAAAAAGTCTTTGGAGATTTGTTGGCACTAAATACAACAGCAGAAATATCACCAGAAACATGCTCTTTACATTCCCAGTGGAACCCTCAGGAACTCTGGCTGCTTTCCTTCCTCATTTACATTTATTTTCAACTTGTTCAGCAGAGTTCAAAAAGAAGAAAAAAAAAATCAGTTTCCACATGTATCTACATTGTTCTTGGCTTTCCCTGTAGAGATGGCAAAAATACATGTTGATGGTTTGGACCTTTTTTTTAGTGAAAGGAAAAAAAGGGAAATAAATTCTGCATTTATAGATAAAAACATTAGTCACTGAAAACAAATATTTCAAATTCAGCCTTTTTTCTGCAATATTTTTACATGAAAAAAATGCATTATTAATTCATAATTTTTGACTAGAATTTGAATGTGTACCTRTGTGTCTATTTGTGTTCATATGATTTAGCTTTAGGTTTTTTAAGGTTCTTGTAATATATAATTTGTGAATGTTTTCTAATTTTGGTGCATTTGGATAGAATGCATTTTTTTTTTTTCTACAAGTTTTACAGACAGTAAATAGTAATTCAATTCAAAATTTCAAATAGTACATTAAAATAAGAATTGAGCCGTCTCAAATGTAGTGGACSAATTGACCCTCAACAAGACAGTTTTTACAGGACAAGTACTGTCACAAAGTTATCAGGAGTTACATAGACTTGTGTGGATGATTTATTGTGATGTTGYGCTTCACATCCTTTGTAATGACATGATCACCCATCAAAATGAGATGAAAGTATGAGTACGGTGACATTACAATGTCACTATTCTGGTAGGTGTTATACAGTGTCTTAGCAACATGACACAGTAATTTCCTTCTGACAAAGAAATTCAGGTTGTTTGGCCTTTAATTAATCCATTATTCCTAGTCAAAAGGACAGCTTGAATTTTTAATTCARTCCCTCTCTACTTAATAATTTTTGGTTGTCTTTTAAAAAGCCCTCAACAGGAGATTTAAAAGCTTTCTTTGACGATGCTTGTACAAAAAGACTATATTCTGTAACACTCTCTGTATACYATAAAGTACTGCTAAAATTAATACRCTTGATAGTGCAAATAAGATTTTCTAAGGAACCTARATAAATAAATAATAAGTTTGCTTTAAGTTCCACTTCTGTTGTGTTGTTTCCTCTCAGAGTACACTAAAAACCATAAACCATAACTGTTCTCTCAGTGCTGTTCTGATTCATAATAGGTATTAAAACTTTTCCCATGTTTTGATACAGTAGCAGCAGTAGTAGCATGTGACATTTCRTCTTGCAGATCCTGGCATTTTCTAGATCTATTGCCAAAGGAATTCCCAGGTTGAGCAGACACCATTGTTTAAATCTCTGTATAAATCCACTGAATAGAATCAACAAGTGTACAGAAGCCTCTGTTACCAAATGCCAGTCAATTTTGAATGGCAATGACTRAAAAAAAGGTGTTTATTATCTCCTTGACCTTGCATAATTTCTTGAAAAAACAGAAGGATAGGGGTTTGCGGTCAAAATTCAGATCGGTTCCAACCAGATTTTTTTTTCTGTATTTCATCCTCTCCAAAGAGCAGTTTTGCAGAAACAAGTTTCCCTCACTAGGGGATTATCATGGGTCACTGCTAAACACATGCCATAGAGCTGTGGCTGCTTGGAGAACTGACAGCACAAAGAAGGGATATTTTCAAAGTACAAACCTTATGTGCTRTGTATTTCTGTGTGGTTTGATTATTTGAGCATTGACACCGTTAGACAACTAACAGGATCAAGTGTGCTAAGGATGTTTACTTATTTTGCCATTGTGTATTTTTTTTTTTTTTTCATAATAAAGCATATGTTCTTTTCTGGTTGGTTGGTTTCTTTTGCATTTTTTGAAAAGCTTGACAGTGAAAATGCAGATGGAAGAAAACCATAGAATCATGGAAAAGTTGAGATTGAAAGGGACTTCTGGAGGTCAATTAGTGCACCCGACAGCTCAGAGGAGGGKTAATTATATCAAGACACCCAGTCCACACTATTTCTATTAGAGTCCTGAAGAATTCCAAGAATAGAAATCCTGCAGTCTGCCTGGGAAACATTTGCAGCATTTGACCGTTCTCCTGTTTGGTTTTTTTCTTTGTATACAGCACAAATTTCTTATCTTTCAATTTGTTTATTTTTGCTCCACCTATCAAGTTATGAGCTTAATGGTATGTCTGTTAATTNTTTTTTTTTTTTTTTTTTTGTAATTTACATTAAGCTGCTTCTGGGAGTAAAGTGCTGTAACATGAGTGTAATGGTTAATGAAAAAAAGAAAAACTTGAAAGCTAACATTGGCTGGAATGTGTGGAATAATATAATCATTTTGAGGTTTCACTTCTGTATAGGTGAACCTAGTAGATCTGATTATACTCTGTTTATTTAATTTTTAGAATTAAAATTTTGAATTTATAATGTAGGGCAAGTGACATTTTGAAAATCTGTTGCTGCTCTTCCCTTATGCATGTTACTTTTTTTTTTTTTTTTTAATGGCATGATTTTCACTGATTTCAGTTTTTTTTATTCCCTTAAAATCTAGCTTACAACTAATAAAAATAAGTAGAGTTCAGGGAAAAAATACTGGAATTTTATAGGGAGGACTTGGTACATGGCTTTGCTTTTCCAGTTGGGAGAGAGACTTTATTTGACTGAGTTGCAGCAGCACAGGTCTTGAGAGGTGGTTTTAGTGAAAATCATCATAGTGCTTTGGGAATCTAAATCACTCTCATGRGTTATTGTCGCTCAGTGGAATAAAAGTATTTCTGTATGGGTCTACTGTCTTTAAAATTTAATCAAAGGAGAAATGTTCAGTATTTGTTAGAGAATGGCTTATAGAATACTTAATTATAATATGTAATTTTATCTTTTATGACTTAAGTGGTCAATTTAAGAGGTTATTTCCATATACATGACCTATTAATGTACTATCCTTTTTAGATTATTACACTGTTGGTTTTTCTATTTGAATTTGTCACTTGAACCATTAAGATGYATAAGTCCCCATGATACAGAGCCAAATTAGATGATGCGGTAAAGTTCCCTTCTTTTGGTGCTTGCTGTTACTTAATATTTAATATTTAATGCCGTTGTGTTGGACCTGGCACTTGAGTAATTTCCTGTGTTATTGTACATTTCCTTTTCTGCAGGAGTACYCTTGTGGTCTTGTAATTTGCAGGCAGTGGGGAGTTTCTATCAAGATTTTGACCAGTCTTTAATTATTTACCATGTCAAAGGTTCTCTAATGTTTTTATTGCCCCCTCATGGGCCATTTACTAAAAAGCAATTTGCTGTTTTGGAGATAAATTAGCTTTATTTTTTCTTGTTGTAATACACAGCAAAAGAGCTGTAAATGGACTTTTTTTTCAGGTCATCACAGATCCTATGAAATTGTACTGCCCTCATTTTTCACATTCTTAAAAGATCTATTTTTGGCCTTGCTAATAACAACAAACATCTTGACATTTTAATACTGCAGTTGCCTTTTCCTGAAGCCAACAGATAAAAGAGGAGTCAAACTATTGCAATTTGTTACTTTGTTAAGCAATTACAGACTTACAGTCTCTGTGAGAGCAGGGTGGCAGCTGGACAGTGCTGTGTGTTGGCCACTGAGGGCTAATGAGCAGTACAAATTTATGTCCCCCTGCTTGGTACACCACATGGGACTTTCTCTGGGCTAAATCCACAGATGTGGGAGGAAAACAGCTGGGAAAGCTCTTGACCCATGTGATGGATCTTGTCTTGACCTGCCCAATGCAGTGCGTTACTGAAACGAGGTGAGTTGTGTTATCCCACAACTGGCCATCTAATGGGGTACAACCTCTCTTTTCACCTCTGCCTGAAATATGTCATAAAAATCCTTTGAGCTTTATKACATGGTGGATTATGCCTCAGTAAGTAATTCTGCTCTCTGGATTATTCTCTTCTTTCCCCTGACTTGAAAGAGAAACTGAAGTTTGCACATTTCTCAAGGCCATCAAGCAGCTGAAATGAGGTGGGGTGGATTTGGATGGTAGGAACAGATTTGAGAGCGAAGCAAAGTTGTTTTTCAGGTTTGTTTAAGTAGTCTTCTCTTCATTTGCAAAAAAGAAAAATATTGTTTCTRTTGGTTTTGCTTCCCTGTACAGCCACCAGAATGAACTGCTTGAAAATCATCTGGAGACTTACAAACAATGCCAGGCTGTTCCAYAGTATTGTGCCTCTTTATCTCATCTTAAGTTAATAAGGCATTTACCAACAGATAAACGAGGCTGGTAGATATCTCACTTCTTCAGTCAGTTATTTCCAATATACTTCTGTTTCCATGTCACTGTTTKCATGTGCAAATATGTGTTTGTATTTATGTGTACAAACAAACTCTTCCTTGGATGACACATATTATCTAAAATAACTGCTTGTATGCAAGTAGCTTTGTCTGTCATACACGATGATTAATTTCTTACTCTACTTCACATGCCACTCTGCAGTTTATGGGATTACTTTGATACCGTCTAGATATTCGTATAAATTTACATTTATATAGGGCATTTCATGATGGAGCACTCTGTGCATAGAGACTCAGCATGCATGTATGAAAAGTATTCAGAGGAAAATTTATTCACTGCTGGAATTTAGCATCTCTTCATGTGTACTTGGAGTTTCAGTATTTATTTCTAATGGTCCTATCTTTAAATTATGGCATCTTCCACAAACATTATGAAACTATTTTATAAGAAGGGTGGAATTCTACTTCCTTATTCTAGTTTGAACTCATTTAAGAAGGTAATTAGACCTTACTGTTTCAAAATCTGTTTTCTGACAAAAAAAAAGTTGTAAAATGAGAAGGATATGGAGTTAAACCCTGCCTGAAAAGGTTTCTCTGGTCATCCAGTCATCAGTTTGTATTGACTTTAATTGATAGCCACCCTCATATTAAAAGGTTGGCCAAAATCCTGTGCAACACTGTGTAAAACAGTTGCAATTGCAACACTAAAGCACTGGGTATCACTACTTGGAAGCACTTTCAGAGAGTTTACGCAGAAAGTAAATACACATGCATTTTTTTTTGTTTGTTTGTTTTTCTTTCAGGAAACTAATAATATTGTCTTTGTTTCTATGAGACATGAGTTCTCTCCTTAGACTCAGTCCTGAAAGTGATGCAGAGACTGGAATTATATTTAATTAAAACTAATGATAACATAGATTTATGCATGCAATAAAATACTTAAAAGAACGTCCATTTATCTTTGTCTCTTTAAGAATTAGGAATTTTCCTGAGTTTCACCAATTTTCATGGTGATGAATATAAGAGCCTGCAAAATAAAAACCGGCAGCTAGTCCTAGTCACTCTRGATGCCCAATTTCCATTTCAAAATCTATTTATATAATCCATATTTTAATTCTCATCCATGTCATGATTATTGTGGCTTTTCAGTTCAAAAATCAAGAATTGTCTAATACAAAGAGACCTGAAGAATACATGGATTTCAACTGAATTTTTCACCATTATTTTTTCTCTGTAATTTTTTTCCCACTTAATTTCAGCAGATGTACATCCTTCTGTATTGGTTATAGGTCTAGATCTGTGGTTCCTTTCTTTTAGCTGTACAACCCTCATTTCTGTTGCATTCATTTCCAAACACTAAGCTATYATTAAAGTGCTGTTTGGAAGACATTGGCAGATGATTAGAATGTCTAGAAAAAAAAAATAGGGAATAAATGGCAAATATTATCTAGAAAATAATGGAAAGCATTAATTGCAGCTGCCATGATTGAATTGCAGTGCTAGAAGAGGTTATTCGAGGGAGAGGTGACTTTACAGAAGTACCTTACAGAAGGACTGGCACATTACAAAAAGAAAAGACTGAGAAGAAAATTACTAGGAATCCTGAGTTTCATAGTCCTACACCAGAGTATAGGAATAACATTAATATGTATTTTCGGGATTTTTTTCCCTGTGATTTTGGGCAGGCACAGAATAACAGAATATTCTSAGTTGGAAGGGATCCACCAAGATCATCAAATTCCAGCTCCTGGCCTGCACAGGACAGACCCAACAATCTGCTCCTATTCTTGAAAGTTTCTTGGAGGGATTTGTACCGATGGAAACTGCAGTTTCAACCTCAGGTTCTGAATAGTGGGAAACAAAAAAAGATCCCAGTCTTTGCAGAGCTTAAAACTGGTGTAAGCAASTAGACAATAAGGTACTAATTGTAAGGAAAATACAGGTCTTTCTCTCAGTTGGGATTTTGAATACATAACAGCCATGAAAAGGGCATGATTATGCCTGATGGAGATGTTTAGAGGGTGTTGATAATTAGAGATTCTTCCAGTGTTTTGTCCTGTCCAATTTGTTCATTGTGATGGAAGAATCAATAGTGCTAGCCAAAATAATTGGGAAAATGAGTAGCAACTAATATAACACAACATGCATATCCTCCTTGTTATAACTGGCATTTAGGCACGGCCTTGGCAGAGTGGCAGCACATATGCAGAGGCTGGAGGATCCACAAACTGACAGCTGCTTCGATTCTGATCATCCTTCAATTTCAAATACACTCATTGTAGCTGTGAAAACAGATGAGGAGGCAGGGAAGCTCTACAAAAGACAGTGTCCCTGATAAGTATCTCATTGCTAATTGAAGGGATATGTGCCTTGCTTCTGTGAATGCCAGTTTTGTTGTTCCTCCCAAGCTGTTACTTGCAGGCTTGAAGATTTCACTTAACTGCATTCACTTGTATTGAGGCCTTARAAGCATAAAACCTTCAGATAAAAACACGTCTCAGATGAAAACTGGAACAAAAAAAACAGTGCTCTTGTTGTGTGTGTGTGTGTGTTTTGTTTTATTTTAGAGAAACAAATTTTCTTTTACTAGAGAGTTTGAAAAGGGAGAAATATCCCTAAGAAGAATTTAAAATAAAAAATATTTTTCCTCTTTCTACTTGCTTCCAATTTCAGAAAATGAATAAATGTTGTGGGGACAGTGTRACAGGGGGGCAGTTGCCTGTGCTGGGAGCCCAGATATGGAACACAAACACAAAAACATACCTAATCCATTAATCATCCAACAGCACAAATTGAGAGGAAGATCTATGAAGAACTTGMCATGTTATTCTTGTAATATAAATTATTTTTTCTGGAGCCATGTACTTCAGTATCCATTAGTTCCTGTGACTACTGCTTTGTTCCCAGGCCCTCTAAGCAGTGAACGACTTTATTTTCCAGTGGCCAGTAGAAAATGTCTGTGTGGCTTAAGTAAAATTGTTACAATGCTTCCAAAAGTATTAAGTATTTGTTTTCGTTATACAGCCATATCACAGAAAAGACAATTTATGGTTTCACTTTGAGAATTATCCTGGCATTTGGGAACATGGTATGAGACAGCAAACAGGAGAGAGAACTAAAGACGTATTACTGTAATTCTTGGCCTGTTCTCTCAAAGAAAGAGAAGACACCAACACAATATATGGATTTTTATGGCATATTTTCATGTTGTATTTCTCTGTGAAAATTCATAACTGAAATCACTAAAAAAGGCTATAGAGCAACAGAATGAATTAGAAAAGTCTTGGAAGCTGTAATCCATTCTGGTCTAGAAAAAAAAAAGCAAACAATTGGTAGGTAACTTCACTGTAAGMTGCATTTCTAGACATTAATTGGGAATTAAATGGTGTATGGAATCTTTCYAGAATGGACTGATTTAATTCCATCATAGAACTAGTAATAGGTACATGGAATCATAAAATCATGAAATGATTTGTGTTGAAAGGGATCTTAAAGATCAACTAGATCCAACATCCCTTCCYTGTGGAAGGTAGGGACACCTTCCACAAGACCAGGTTGTTAAATGCCCCATCCAACCTGCCGTGAATATTTCCAGGGGTGAGGCATACACAGCTTTTCAGGGCRATCTGTGTTAGTGTCTCACCACCCTCACAGTAAAGGATTCCTTCCTAAAATACAATCTAAACCTATCCTTTTTCAGTTTAAAACCATTACCTGTTCTATCACTTCATGCTCTTGTAAAAATCTACTGCAGATTTCTCGTTGCCCCTTTTAGGTACTGGAACGTGTTATAAAGTCTCCCTGGAGCCTTCTCTTCTCCAGGCTGAACAAGTTCAACTCTCAGCCTGTCTTTACAGAAGAGGTGCTCCAGCCTCCTGACCATATTTGTGGCCCTCCCTTGAATGCACTCCAGTAGTTCCTTGTCTTACTTATGTTCAGGACTCCAGATGTGGATGCAGCACTGCAGGTGGGGTCTCAGCAGAACAGAGCAGAGGGGCAGAATCCCCTCCCTTCCCTGCTGTCCCTCTGCTTTGGATGCAGCCCAGGACACAYTTGGCTTTCTGGGCAGTGCATGCTCATTGCTGGATCGAGTTTCCTTTCCATCCCCAAGTCCTTCTTGCCAGRGCTGCTCTCCATCCAATCCCCTACCAGCCTGATCTTTTTTTTGCAATTGTCCCATCCCATGTGCCTGACCAAGCATTTGGSCTTGTTGAGCTTCATGAGGTTTGTAAAGGCCTACCTCTCTAGCCCATCAGATCCCTCCCTCCAGCATATCAATGAACCACATGATTTGGTTTTGCTGAGAAGTTTTTGGAAAGGAGATATAGTAATTTTTGTAATGTTTATCTACTTCTAAATATATCTTGATGTAATAGAGAGCACACTTAATGACACCTAGTTAATAATATTAGCAATTTATCTTAACCTTTTAATGCTAAAACTAGTATTATTACTTTTATCCTCAGTTGTCATTGCTTCTATAATCATTTTGATGATATATTCTGCTGTTTACTTTTTACAAAGACTAAACCTCTCCAGTGCATAAGAAATGAAGGAAAAAGGTGTCCTTGAAAGTAGAGGGGAATTCTCAGTTCCTTCWCTCTACCAACGCTATTTAGACTTGCAAATAATGTGAATAAAAATTACATCTATATTTGTGGCCAGGCAGGCTGGCATACGTGTAAAAATTTTGAAAGAAAATAAGTCAGCTGAGGTGTCAGTCAGAACCTGTTTAAGCTGTAGTGATAAAGAGGATGAAATAGTCTGTTCTAATTTTAATTAAAGCTAAAGGGGTAGAAAGCAAAATTTACATTAACATTCTGAGTAATCTTGAACATTCATTGTTTTTTTGGCAGTCTTAGTCAGCAGTCTATTTGAATCAGTCAGTCTTAGAAAATTGCATTATGATATATTGGTTTGATCACTTTCCTAAATCTGTTTGGCATGCAGCCATCATTTACTAAATTGCAGAACAAAAACATCAAAGTACTTCATAGGGAAAAGAGAGAGAGAGAGAGGGTAGAAAAAGTAGATAAAATATACCAAGATCTTAAATTTCATATTTATACACGAGGAATATAGTGTTGTGCCTGAGAGATCAAATGCAACTTTCCTTGATTAACATTTGAAAAAAGTCCCAAAAGTACCGTATATTCTTTAATCTACCTTTGAAYAGAAAGCATCCTTTATCATAACAATCAGAACATATTTGGAAAATTATGTTGAGATTCCCCTTGAAAGTTGTGCTAACAAATTGCATTGAATCATCTAAACAAACAAACCATAAGATTGCACCTCCTCCTTTATGTACTAAAGGGTTAAAAACAGCAGGAGAAAAGTTTGCAGGGCAAGTCCAAGTCACTTGCTGAGTTAATTTGGTTTTGCTGAGTCCATTTCTCAGTATTGATTTTTGATCCGTGCAACACATTGCAAGGAGCTGTAATTCTTGCATSAAAAAGCAGTGGCTTTGCTTTATTTATTCCAGCATGCACACTGCACATCTTCTTACAATTATAACTTGAGGTTTGTTTTCAAAGAAAGGAAGCAATGTGAAGTACTTCAGGGTTTATTTCAGAGTAGTTTGTAAGCACCCAGTATAAAAAAATAAACCTCATAATCCCACGTCAGTCTTTGCCCAGATTTAGACTCTGGCTGGACAAACATTCTAAAAGATGTTCCCTTAGTGCCTGAGTCTGAGGCAGTAGAAATGAACTCAGCAACCCACATTGTGAACCAGAGCAGTGAAAAAACTCACTGACATGGCAGCCCCATAAAGAGGCCCCAGCGAGGCATCCCCTGTCTGAGGAGCCTGAGCTGGAAGAATTCAGACTTTCATTCCAGACAGGTACAGAGCCATCCTGATATAAATCAGGAAAATTAAAGACATTATAACTAAAATTGTTATAAGATAGACTAGAAATCATTTCTCCATGTTGCCCTCCCTCTCCAGAGTGGTCCCCACTGACTGAAAAAGAGATTTTTTCTCTATTCTTCCTGCAACAAGGGAATATCATGAGGCAGCTGGAGCATCTTCCATAGCACAAATTGAGATAGCTTCATTCTGAATGCTTTTGCTACACTCTTTAGGGCAGCTCTGTCAGAGATGATAGATAGGAGTTTGTGTGCTCCCAAAGTAAAAAAAAAAAAGAAGTTTGAATGTTTCTCAGTGAATAAAAGACTGGGATCTATTTCTTGCTTATTGTCTCATTTCACAGGAGACAGTTGACTCAGCACTGCTCAGCAGATGACACTTTATGGCTCCATCCTTAGGCAGTCAGACACCTGCATCCTGATATCTGTATCRAGGTGCACCAGTGAATCTCTTACACTAAGGCCCATTCCTCTGTCTGGAATTTCTTACTTATGTAAAATGCTTTGTGCTCTCTCAGCTGGCTYTTATAGCTCCTTGTTTTAAACAAGTATCTCTGCATTCTATTCATTAAAAGTTCAGAAATAGCTGATTTCCTTTTAGTCAGCACAGAAATTTATGGAAAACCTTTAGTACCATTTAATCTAAATTAATTATTAGAACTACATTTTATTATTCTATTTTGCTTGACACAACAAAACTCTCAAATTCAAAGACATTAAGGCTTCCTTCTAAGTAATTGCCTTATTGGGACAGGAAACAAAAATTTCAGATAGTATACRATTACAAGGTTATGCAATTAAAAGTATAGGTCAGAATAAAATCTAAATTTTAAATGTACAAGCCAGACAAGAATAAAATATCAGATGAAACATTGTTAAAATATTGCAATTGACTGTGGGAGAAAAAATTAATATGTTTGATATTCATAAACTTCATAAAATTTGGCAATTAATCTACACAATAGTATTAATTCTGGAATATATCCCTCTCATGCCACAGTGTAATCAGATTAAGCCAAAATATAAGACCTTTGGCAGGGTAAACTGTGGRAATTGACAATATTTTTCCTATAATATAACAGGTGTGATGCTTCCCTGAAGATGAGGTATTTGTGTTCAGAATCTTTCTCCAAATAAGTTAGATAAGAGAACTGAAACCAGGCCTTCCTTGTCTACATAACCTGTGTGTAGCAAAGGCCATGACTGTCTCATATTAAAATAAAATGAAAAATAGAATTTGAAATTGGTAAATTGCTGTGCAATATTGCAGTTCTGATTTATGGATGGGTTTAGGCAACTGCTACAAAGAAAGTCTAACCTACAAGAATCTTGATATCTGGCCATGATTATCAATAGCAGCAGCGTGGAGGTAGCAGAGAGTCTCTTAGAGCTACTAGGGTTTTTTGGATTATGTTAAATATTCTGGGAAAATAAATGTTGTCCATGAGTTACAACAGTGAGGGTGACACTGAGAGGTGTGCTGCATAGCAGTCTTGCCACAATGCTTTCAGCATGATTTTGATTGACATTTTCCCCAAGAAGAAAAGTATTAAGAAGTTTCAAAACTATCTTCATTAATTCCATACATTTAGTGTGTTGAAGTTGATGGCATATGGAGCACATCTCTCACAAAGACAGGCTGACAGAGTTGGGCTTTTTTCAGCCTGGAGAAGAAAAAAAACTCTGGGGAGACGTTTTYCTAGCAGCCTTCCAGTGCCTAAAGCAGGTGACAAAAGAGCTGGAGAGGGACTTTTCACAAAGGTGTTTAGTGACAGGACAAGGGAAATGTCCTTAAACTGAAAGAAGGTAGATTTAGATTAGATATTAGAAATTATTTACTGTGGGGTTGGTGGGACACTGAAATAGCTTGCTAAGAGAATTTGTGTATTCCTTATTCCTGGAAATGTTCACAGTCAGATTGTGTGGGGCAATATGTCCTAGAGGAAGGTCCCTTGCCCATGGCCAGGAGTTGAAACTGGATAATCTTTACAGTCTCTTCCAACCCAAACCATTCTCCAATGCTATTTAACCATARCATTTGTTGGGGTTTAGACAGGCAAGCAATAGCCAGCAATATTTTGAAAAGCCATGCCTAAATTTTAAAGCATTACTTAAACATCAGCATCACCTGCAGCTAATATTTAACATTATAAGTTAAAAGAAATATCATGATGAAGAAAAATACAGTAAAATGTGCTCACCTCTTAAACTTACTGCCTTATTGCTTCAGAGTGTTGTTTCATGGAAATGTTCTGCTGAAAAAGAATCAGATTTGGGGATAAACAACAAAAAAACTTAAACTGTTCAGAATTCTCTTTTGTCTTGTAATACTGAAATGTAAACTAAAGTTGTCAGGAGCTGATGACATTATAAAGCAATTGGGAGGAGAAAGAATGTAATACCTTGCTTCCTTTTAAAAAGTTGTCCACACAAAGAGCTGTCAGGTTCAGCCTGAACAAAATGCCACTCTTCAGGATGCCAGTAACGTATCACCTATCAGCACAAAATGTGCAAACAACTATGCTGCCAATTTTTGACTGAGACTTTTCCTAACACAGGTGAGCACTATGTTATATCTATATCATAAGTTGTCTGTGGATCCTTGTTCAGGTGAAATTTAATACTGTTTGTGTGCAGACAACAAGGAAAAGAAGATTATGCAGGAGATGGATGAGCGTATTTCAAATTGCTTCCCTCTTGTTTTCTCTCACCGGGATGAGATGCATGAATGAATATTTAGTAGAAATGAAAAGCAAAATTATAGGAATACACATATTTTGCATATGTCCACAGTATTTCCCTTTGTCATAGTCCCTTTGTTCTGTGCAGTGAGTTGAGACCATTCTTCGTGTGGTTACGTAAGTAAAATAGATAGATTCAATAATCACAAATCCAGTCTTAAAAATATGAACTCTATATAAATAAGACTGTTCATTCTTGTTCTTCTGTCTTCAAGAATATTTGTGATGTTTATATTTGGTAAGCCATTTGCTAGAATAAGTTGAAAGGTTTTCAAATTTTTAGTATTTGAAGAGSCATATTATAGGAAGAGAAAAGCAACTTTTTAATGTTATTTATAGCTGTGACTCACTGTGGGATTTCTTGCTGGGACTGATCTAGAAAGTTTGTGTGAATGAAGCACAAAACATTTTTTACTTTAGTTTCCACTGGCTGATTCRAGTACTGTTTTCTCCCTCTGAACAAACGGCCACTATTTATTATTATATAAATATAAAGCATATTTGCACTTTAGACACAATGTCACAATAYATGAATCTCTGCAATGAATGTTCTCTACAAGTCAAAATTAATTTCCACATCCTATCTCTTGTGGTACTGGTGGAGTGTATATAATAAGTGTAAACATTCCCTTCCCTTTTTTATGTAGCTTCAATTGAGAGGAGACTTCCTGAATATTTGGTTTATTACCTGGCGTAAATGTTAAATAAACTACAAAGAGGACTACTCTGCTGGCCCCTTGCAGTATCTTCCACGCAAAACTCTAGGAAGGTCAGTAGAAAAGCAAACTCCTTTCAGTACATGAGAACTCCTTCATGCCACTAAGAGAAGTTTGCTTTGTTTTGATTTTTACCATGCTAAGATAATTTACATGATTTGCCACCCACCTTTCTTTTTTTAAGGAACCCTTAAGAGAGATAAATATTTAATAAAAAATTCAAAATATGTTTCTTTATTATGGTTTGAACTACTGAAAGAAGCTAAGAGAAATTTCTATATGTCATGGTGTCCTTTGTCAGGACACTTTTGGAAGTCCATGGCCCATTTTTCCAAATCAGTAAATCCCTAGGTGTAAACTCTTTGCCTCACAGCCAGACTCTTCAGGATGTCCTCATCTTTGACAAGTTGCAGGTATAGGCGACACCAAATCCAAGCTGTTACTAAAAATATGCTGTGGCTTTTCTTTCACACAGACCACTACTCCATGATTCTTATTTACAGAGGTACTACAGATGTTTCTAGAGTTGGATCCTCAGGCACAGATAACATTATTGTCACTTCCTAGCTGAAGKTTTCAAAAGAGACAGGGATATCCTGGAGATGAAGGCATAGCTGTAGAGATGTTTTTTTCCAGAGTGGCTTCCTACACCACAGGGTAAAGTTCCACGAGCTTGCCAAGTTATAGCAAACTAATCAAGAATAAACATACAATTCCATATCAACTTGCCAACTGAGAATTTAAAATTTAGTCACAGGATTATTATTGCCCTTTTAGGTAACCTGGCTGAAGGTTCTCAAACTGAAAGTGAGAGGAGTACTCAKATCACAGAAGGAAAACAAAGCGCATAGTAAATCAAGTTGATGAACATCTTATATAAATATTTACTAGTGCAAGGAATGTAAACAGCAGCATCTTTTGATTATGATAATGATTGGATATACAACTTGGTTATCATAACAGAAATTTGGTGAAGTCACATGGTGGAACAGAATCATAAATTGTACTCCTTGCCCAGGTTATTCTGCCTAGTGGAAAAGGAGACATGACATAACCTGTGGGCAATATAAACACTTTTTATGAGTTCCAGAGAAATTGTACCTGCTAAMGTCTGAATAACAAAATGGGAGATGAACATGAGTATGTGACTGAGGTTGCAGCACAGTGAGAATGTTCACATGGGTAAGAACTGTGTACAAGAGATTAATGGAGTTCTCCAAAGCACACGTCTTAGATGAAGTGAAAGATTTGACCTGTCTAACCACTCAGGAGCAACACAGTGGAATCCACACTGACAAGCAAGTCTGGGACTTTATTTTTTTTTTAAAGAGTTAAAAGGACAAAATGAGCATCCATAACCTGATTATTTTCTCTAAGTGGAATGAAAAAGGGAAAATATAATGTGATTTAGACAAACACTAAGCAAGAAAATTCACAAATTTAAATAAAGGAGATAGAGACATGAGAAGAATAGAAACATGAACAAGGAGTACGTGTATCTTCATTCACCTACTTTAAAAATATGACCCATAAGATAAACTGCTTTTAACTGCCTTACTTCCTTTATTAGTRTCACAGAAGGAGCCAGCCTACCATACCTCCACTAAATAAGGCTGATTCTCAAATAGCTGATATGCTCTTCCTCCAAATAATGAAGAAAGGTGACATTGGCTGCTTATTTTTTTTTTTTAAAATAAAAAAAAAAAAAAAAAAAAACCACCCCTCCCCCACAAAAAAAAAAAAACAAAACCAAAACAAAAACAAGAAAAAAACCCATCCCATTTATAAAAGACCAGCTAAGAGGAAGCTTGTGGTAGGCTTTAAAGCCGTCAGTCTTTCACAGCCTGTACAGCAGAACTCATAGCCAAATATTTTATTTAAATTACAAGATTTCTTAGCAAAAATAGTTAGTGAATATTCAAAGTATTTTGAGAATTTTTGAGAATTGTGGACAATTGCCAGGAGCAGGAGAAAACATTTCCTAAACGTTCAGTGTGTGCAGTTTTCCAGAAATAGTGTGAAAATCTACAGATTTTTTTTTTTTTAAAAAAAAAGGAAATTGAAAAAATCCTAACAATCTAAAAATTTTCAAATTGTGAGGGGACAAGAAAAGGCCAAGTCAGAAATCCATACCCCTCATCTGTTTTTGCCAAACCTGTGAGAACAGGTATGGTTCATATTATAAAACAGATTACTTTAATGGTGTGCTTAGCTGCAGCACAGCCTGCAAAATGTGACTAATTATCTCACATAACTTCAAGAAACTCATTTCCCACAGGAATGGTGACAATAAAACTTTGTCCTTACAGCACTTTGCATTTGTGAGTCTAGAAAAGATTTATAAAATTCACTAATTAAGCCTCACAAACCTCAAGAGAACAAGTAAAGCAATAGTTTACTAATTTTTATGGATGCTACACACTCAACTAATGTGACTTGGGAAAGGTCACACAAAGTCAGACAGAGCTAGAAAGAGATCAAAAGGCATTCTTCTTTCCTAAAGGCCARTGGCTTAGGAGTGCCCAGCAAACAACACTGCTCTGCTGCAGTTCAGATCTCTGCATGCCTGTAATCCACTAAAGGGACATTGAGAAGTCTCTTGAAGTTTTCACCCTTTTTTTGGCTCTCCTGTTTTTATATTAAAACAAAAAGAGGAATTTTCATTATAGTAGGGCAGTTAGAATAAGTTTAAAAWTCTTTAAAAATTAGTTCAATGTGTATTTGTAGTGGTGTTAGAGAATATGTCGCTTATTGGTCCTAAGGGTGAAATAAAGGAAGACTTTGTAAAGGGGAATTTGTGAACTCAAAATATGTGCTGTAGTAAGACAGACTCTTTTAAATAACATGCATGTATGATACTCTACTAAATGCTTCACATCCTATTTCTACAATCAGGGAAATTTGTATTTTTATGTAGCTGCAGAAACAATTTGGGGCATCTGTCTGTGCATCACTGAAGAATGCTCATTAACTCCTAAAATTGCCATGTTACTGAATGCCTCAAGGAGTAATAAGTCCATCACAAACTGACAAATTCTCCAACAGAAATCAATCTTCTTGTCTGGATGAAGCTGCAAAACAAAGAGTTATCAGCCATTAATCTAACAGATTGGCTTGTGGCCAAAAAAACAGTTATGCTTAGAAGGCCATATGAACTGGGAAAACTTTCTAGGTTAGAAGAGAGAGATCTGGAACAGAATAGTGCTCGGAAAAAGCAGTTTTCAAGTTTCTTGTTCTCAGTTATATCTATAGTAAATACAGAYGGAGAAAAAAATAAGGAAGGGTTCTGTTTGCTAAAGAGAAGTTCATCTGAACAGAAATACCACTTAACAGCAAAACAACCTTGGCGCAGGAGTGAGATGAGTAAACCTTGATTGACTCAAAAGGCATGTTCAAAAGGATATCCTGAAATTCCACTGAATGCTCTGGCCTACACCACCCAAACTCTCAAGACTGAAAGAAAAAATTGAGGTAAAAATAGAGATATGTATAGATGATTTTCTTTTGTTTGGATGCACATCTTTTGCTAAGGAAGGAATAAATTAYTTTTTCTAGTGTAAAAAGCTAACTGTACATTTCTCATGAGGGAGCTCAAAATTTCTAYACCCATAGCACTGAAATTGTGGGAACATGGTCTCACACCAGTGAAAAGACTAAAGAACAGCTTATTGGCCGTTCTGTGATCTCTAATGCAAACCAATCAGACAAATTAAACTCTGACAATAAATAGGMTGTAGGACCTATTCCAAAGATGAAGACTCAAAGGCTATGTCTGAAATGTTAAATATCAGGGTATCAAAGATCACTAGTAAGACAAATGTCAGCAAATGGTCATATGATCAAAGCAAAAAAAGGGACATAGCTCTTTCACCAACAGATTCATTGTCCAAGGGTTGGGTTATCCAAAACAGAGGTAGGATGTGAAGCTAAAAATTGTATGCTCAGAGTTTTGGAAGTGTGAGCAGTTTAGCCTTGTGGATAATCCAGAAGCAAAAGGATGAAACTCATTCCTCAATCCCTTCTTATGTGTTATTTCTTTTGACCCATGATATAACCAAAACACAGCACCTTGAAAAGCATTACCTCAGCAAACCTTGTCAAAGCTATGGCAACTGCCCCAAAAATGGGGAGAGGGAGAGGGAGAGGGAGAGGGAGAGGGAG